>NC_133371.1:4140604-4170983 GCF_049309525.1 Garra rufa | reverse complement strand
ATCCATCAATACATCTATACATCTATCCATAGATTCCACCAATATTATTCCATCCATCCATAGATTATCCATATGTGATTCCATCCATCCATCCATCAATCCATCTATCCATCCATGTCATTCCATCCATCCATGTTGTTTCATCCATTCATCTATCCATCCATATATATATATATATATATATATATATATATATATATATATATATATATATATATATATATCATCCATTTCTCATTGCATCAATCCATCCATAGATTTCATCTTTATTTCATTACATCATTACATCAATGCAACCATCCTTCCATCCATCCAGATTGCATCCATATGTCATTCCATCCATCCACCCTTCCATCCATGTTGTTCCATTCATTCATCCATAGATTTCAACCATATGTCAATTTTAATTAATCCATCCATCTATAGATTTAATCTATATTTCATTACATCAATCAGGGTTGGGGTCAATTCAGGAATAAACTCAACAATTCCAATTCAAAGAAGGAAATGGAATTGGAATTGGAATTCAACAACAATTACAGGAAACAGAGTTGGAATTGATTTGGAATTACAGGAAGTGGAATTCAATTCAGGGAAATTCCACTGAATTCCGTTTATTGCTGTTTCTGAGCATTTATTTGTGATTACATTTAGAGACATACATTTGAACTTTATTTATGATGCTTTACAAATACCATGTATTAAATAGAGTTGATCAAATGCAAGTAAATAAAAATGAGAACTGTACATTACGAATTAATAATTGAATGACAGTGGTGATAAGTCTGTGGATGTACTATACATTCAATATATGATTACCACATATAGTATGCCTCAACTCACACAAAAAAGTCATGTTCATTCATGTATTTCATTCACTTTTTATTGCATCGAATTATCATCATTTCCTGAAATTTGGCATGTGAAATGAACACGCTTAACATACTAAACATACAGTACTTTGTATTTCTATTTAATGTACTATAAACTATTAAGCAAATCAAGTCAAATTATTTTATTTAGCAACTCAAGTGGAATTTAGTGGAATTTATTTGAATTCAATTCTGTTTCCTGGCATTCCAATTCAATTCCAATTCCATTTCCTGTCAGCTGCATGCAATTCCAATTCCAATTCCATTCCAGGAAGTGAATTGGAATTTACCATTCATTCTCAATTCAATTCATGAATGGCCCCAACCCTGACATCAATGCAACCATCCTTTCATCCATCCATCCAGATTTCATTCATATGTCATTCCATCCATCCACCATTCCATCCATGTTGTTCCATTCATCCATAGATTTCATCCATGTCATTTCACTAACCCATCCATCCATAGATTTTATCTATATTTGATTACATCAATGCAACCATCCTTCCATCCATCCATCCATCCATCCATCCAGATTTCATCTATATGTCATTCCATCCATCCATCCATCCTTCCATCCATGTTGTTCCATTTATTCATCCTTAGATTTCAGCCATATGTCATTTCATTAATCCATCCATTCATAGATTTCATCTACATGTTTATGTCATTCCATCAATGCATTCATCCATGTCATTCCATCCATTCATCCATCCATAGATTTGTATTCATGTTGTTTAAACTATCCAACCATCCATTCATCTTATATCCATTGATCCAACTATCCATCCATCCATGTCATTATTTCAACTCATCCATCCATCAACCCATCCATGTCATTCCATCCACCGATTTTTATCCATATGTTGTTCTATCAATCCATCTATCCATCCATCGATCCACCCACAATAGTCGCTTTGATGCATCAAGTATAGACAGTTTCAGGCTGTTTATGCCCATTGTAGAAATGGTGTAAGTGTCCAAATAGTTGGAGTATACTCTATGGGTGTCTATACCAACAGAAACACAAAGCCTCACATTGAAAAACACTAATACTTTGACACGAAAGACCTCATTACCTCTTCAGTACAGCTAAAAAAAAAACAGTGTTGGGCAGTAGCGTTGCTACAAGTAGTGACACTACTAGCTTAACTACATTTCTCAGTAGTGTGGTGGTAGCGTTGCTGTTTTCTGAATCAAATAGCTTTTCAGTAGCTAAGCTATTATTTTGATCAAGTAGCGTCAACAAAAGCTACAAGCTATATATTTTTCTATACTTTAAGCTCAAATTGGAAATATAACTGCTACGGATCACTGATCCTGGGTCAGTAAGTGGCGCCACCGCCACTAAACCTCATGATGCCATTGGCTCCTCAAACTGTCAGTCAAACCGTATTATTCCTCCCGCCTCTCTCGTGAATGAAGTGCGGCGCCCCCCAAAATATGAGATAAATCCAGCCCTGTACATGATACAGATTTTTGTTGCCAAATTGGTTTGGAAGAGTGGTTGAATAAACAATTAAACTGAACTTGTATGCCTGTATGACTGACAATTTAACTGATCACTGAGAGAGCATTGACTTGGTATGATGTTGGTTCAATAGAAAAATTTAATTTTAAAAAATAGCTTAGATGTAGTGAACTACTTTTGCCATGATGCTGTAGCTTAGCTTGCTACATTACCCAAGGCTGTAGCTTTAGTGTAGTTAAGCTTCATTTAATGAAGAGTAACTGTTAGCTTCGCTCACTACATTTTCCAAGTAGCTTGCCCATCACTGTAAAAAACCCAGTGTGGTCAGAGACTCAAGAGTGACCCCATTATAATGAGCAAACCCGGGATAATAAGTGTCCAACATCTGAGGTTACAGCCTTCGTAATTACAGAAAACCTAATGTTTTTAGTCGGAAATTGGTGCCTTATTTCTGCCTGGCTCTTGGTCTCTCTCATTATGTTGCAATAATTTTGACCTCTTGACTCAAACCAGTGTTCATGAGTGGGAATAACATGTTTGGTAAGAATTATTGATTATATACACCCACAGGGGTGAAAATCTTTGACGTTTTTTTTTTTTTTTTTTTTGCACAATACTTTTTTTTTTTTTTGAGTAGACCTCATTAAGAAACATGAATGGGCGTATAGTCTTATTTTAGATGTCATAGGCACAATCCTTGCCAAGTCACTGGCAGTGAATAAAGCAGCCCACTCATGCTGCAGGAAACCATTAGGTCTTCTTGAAAAAAAAAAAAAAAAAAAGGAAAGAAAGAAAGAAGTTATTGATTATATAGGCATTATATTTTCCTGACTGACTATACACTGTAAAACATTGTGAATTTACAGTACACTCTTCACAACGATGCCATAGAAGAACAATTTTTGGTTCCACAAAGAACCTCTCAGTCAAAGGTTCTTTAAAAAACCATGAAACAAAGGTTCTTCAGGTGTTAAAGGTTCTTTATGGAACCGTTTAGACAAAAAAGGTTCTTCTATGGCATCGTGAAGCACCTTTTTTTTTAAGAGTGTACTTCCCTGAGTGCTTGTTGCTATACTTTCAATGTATTTGTTTTATTTTTTTTATTTATAGTACACCATCATTACACCATGAGTTTTAATGCACTAAATGAAGAAGTCAAGTCTCTGTTTTCTAATTATAATCTTATAATAGAAACTTATTATTATATTATATATCTGGCTATTAGTCCTTCCTGTTATATTGCTAATTTGATCTCTTGACTTTAGCCAGTGTTTATTTGATTCTCATTCATATGTTTTTCAATCTGTTATATTGAATAGAAGCATAAATTAAGTCGGATAATCAAAATATCAAACATCAAAAAAGTATTGTATTTAATTTATTTGTATAATACTATTTACAAAATGCAATACAATTTTGATACGCAATCTGTGCGATCTAATATACTCATAATTAGTGACTGTGTCCTGTGTAGATTCAGTCGCATATGCTGTTGAAGTAAATAAATATATTAAAAAAAAACAGTCCTGAATAAGAATGCTACCATAAATATCCAGCACACAGCACAATATGGGTAGGATTTTACAGTAGACCTCAATTGCATTAATTGCACTGTAAAAAATCTGAATATATTGTACAATTTATTAAAATCATATTAAGTCTCTTGCCTATTTTTACAGAGGTTGGTGAGAGAGGTTTTTTTTTTTTGTTTTTTTTTTTAGATAGAAGAGGAAAATATGAATCTGTATAAATGGAGATTTAAACAGGCCGAGCATATGCGGAAACAGGGGCAAGTGACATGGATTGCAGCTGATTTCATTAAGGTAATTTTAATGAATATTACCTGAAGGTGGAGGAACAAATTTATTTCAATTCAGTGATGGTTTTAAACCAGCAAGAGAGTAAATGGATTTCCGGATAGGGGTGTTCATTTTAATATCACAGCCCATTTGTAAAAGTGAAAGGGAATGCAGTACATCAGCATATTGAAAACATTGAGGCTCTCTGGAGAAATTGGATAGGGAGCTGTTGCAGCCTCTGTGAGAATCTTCAAAACCTGACACAGACAAAGAAACATAAAATGCGTATGGCGAAAACAAAGAGGAAGAAAATACGACCTCCCTGGTGGGAGAAGAAAGCTTTGGTCTGCCACTTTTGTGAGCGTAGGAAATGCTCATCTGGGGCCGTCAGACCGTATTGTGCTGTCAGTAACTGATCATTCAAAGACTTGCAGATGAAAAAGGGTTGATCACCTATGATGAGCCTCTGTCTCTGATGAATTGATAGACATTTAATTCCCATACTGCAATCAGAATTTGGGTTTGGAGCTGAAAGTCTCTATTTAATGTGGGCTGGTATGGCTCATTACGCAAGTTGTCTGTGCATTCAACTTTAATGCACAAGGCCGCATTAATTGTGCGTTTTTGCATAAGGCCGCATTTACACTTTGTCTTAACTTCCGCCTCGGGTGATCTGATTGGATATATTGGATATTGGAATTGGCTGTCAACTACATGCAGTGACACAGATAATTTCCCTTGGATAAAAGTGTCTGCTTCATGAATAAATGTAGATTCTGTAAAGATTCTGCCACACACATATTTGAAGTTCATTTTGTACATATGCTAACTGAAATGGCAATGAGTAATACGGTGTATGTAGTCATGAATTTAGAGAACCTCACCTTAAAATCCAATTACAAGTGGTCACAGGAGTTGCATTTGGATACGTGTTGGATGTGACGGCAATGTGCTGACTGCTTGCAATTAGTTTGGGTGGAAAGAGGTTGCAGCACACCCAAGTGTGCAAAATGTATTCAATAAAATAACGTACATCAGAACATGCATTCAGTTTTCATGGAGAGGTATAGAATAGAACCTAAAAAATGAAATACTTTTTTTTGTTCAACAAAGAGAAATAAACATAAGTATTTAACCTTCAGAAAACCTTCACTACTGTTGGAGCTGCTTTTAAAGATTTAGCTACTTTTGCAAACCTGTTACATCTGTATTTATTTATTGGACAGATGCTTTTATCCAAAGTGATTTACCTTGCTTCTTTTATTTTTTTAATTCATGCATTTCTTGGGAATCTGACGTTGCCATTGTTAGCACCATGCTCTGCTCTTTGAATTAAGGAAGGCTGTTACCAAAGACATGCATTGCAGCATTGGAGAATGCCTAAATTAATTGTTTTAAAAACCTTATTTGTTTGATTTTGTAATGTTTTTGCAGAAAAAAAGAATAGTTCATCTGAAGGTGAGAAATCGCTGAAAATATGTTCACCCTCAGAAAAAATTTGGAGAAAATGCATCACCTGTCCACCAATGGATTCTCTGTAGTGAATGTGTGCCATCAGAATTCAGTCCACACAGCTGAATAATAAATAAATAAATAAAATAAAAATCATCTACAAGTAATCCACACCACTCCAGTCTATCATTTAACATTGTCACAGATGTATGTGGAATTGAACCCACAAAGACAAGAATGCAATAACTGGCAATTTAATAAATCCAAGACAGGTAAATCCACAGAAAGCAGGAACACACATCACATAATGCAACCTTGAAGCCGGACTCTGAACATTGAACACAAACCAACAAATAAAGGGGTGCAGATTACAACGACAGGTGATGGGAATAACGCTAATGACAGGAAATCCAAATATGGGCATATGGGAGAAACCAAGAGAGAACGGGATGTGACAAACATCGTATGAAGTGAAAAGTTGCAGGGCCCATATTAAAGTTTATTTAAACCAACTAAAATATTTGTAGTATTATATTGCTTTTTCCAGCGAAAAGTTATCTTGTCTGAACCAGGAGAGAAATATGCACAGATTAAGCACCATTTACAAGCAGTTCTAAACATATGTGTTGGTGAATTTTAATGTGAGACAACAGGGGGTGGATTTATCACTGGATAGAGCGTTATTATAGATTATGGATTCATATTTTGTCCAGAAATGATGGTTTAAAGTTAAAACGTATTAATGATGATTTTTTTTTTTTTTTTGTATAAACATTTAGATTTTGGCTTCACAAGATGTTAACTGATGGACTGGAGTGGTGTAAATTACGTATAGATTATTGTGATGTTTTTATTAGCTGTTTAGTTTCTCATTCTGATGGCACCCATTAACTGCACAGGATCCACTGTTGCACAAGTGGTGTAATGCTACATTTCTCCAAATCGGTTCTGATTAAAAAAGAAAAAAAAAGAAAAAAAAATGTATTGTATTGAATTAATGTCTCACTGGATGACACAGTTCAGAAAAACACAGAACCTTTTTAATGTTTCTTAACAAATGAGTTTGAACAATAATGATGCACCACTGTTGTGGTTTTCCATATTCATACAGCTTTATATTTAATTAATAAAAACAAAACGTCATGTACTGACATTTTCACACAAGTAATCACAGTCTAATTGCTGTGTCACTTTGCTTTCATTTTAATGTTTATAGCTTCATGTAATTTACTTATTCAAAGTTTGTGCATCATTGTTGTCCTTAGATTTACAACACGCTTTTAATTATTGTAACACTGTAATTGCAAAGACAGGATATATGTATTGTTTCCTGGATATGTTTGGACAGAAGTGATGAACTCTAAATGCGTTACTGAAAGTCAGTTTACAAGCACATTCAGTAGATTTAAGTGCACATTAGCACATGTTTGTCACTGGGGAATTCACTAAAAAGGCTCTTAGGCACTATTTGGGCAGCTAATAGAGCAAGAACGATAATTGTTTCTCAGGATAAAATCTACAAAAGGATATTTGCAGGCTCCTCCATAATAAAACCCCAGCATTAAGATGGCAGAGAGTCTAGAAAGTTGGTAGTCAGGGGATTTCCGTCAGATGAACACGGAAGAAATCTATCTGTTAGCATTCCCATTCAATCCAGTAACAGTTTCTCATTATTTTTTTATTTTTTTAAATACCATGTGACTAATCACTTTAAAAATACTTAGGACTTAATAGGACTTAGGCAGTACAATAATTTAAATTTGCAAAGACTGTAAATCAGAATCAACCCACACATACCTGGCAGTCAAATGAGAAAGAAAGAAAAAAACTTTATTGAAAGTGATTATAAATGATGACGCAAGTGTAAGCCAACAGATTCTAACTTTAAATAACACATACACTTTGGTACTGTGAACTTTGTTATCTATTTATTGTACCATGAAACAGATGTAGGTGTTCTTCACTTATTCCACATGTTCATTTGGGAATAAAGAAGTTTAACTCACAACTACTCAAGATCTTTGAAAACTTTTGAATGTTAATATTTCATGGTTTCTATGAGAATATTAGGCAGCACAACTACTTTCAACATTAATAATATGAAAAAAAAAAAAAAAAAAAAAACTTGAGCAGCAAATCAGCATATTAGAATGGTTTCTGAAGGATCCTGTGACACTGAAAACTGAAGTAATGATGCTGAAAAAAAAAAAAATCAGGTTTGCCATCACAGGAATAATTTACATTTTAAAATATAGCAGCCGTTATCAGGGTTTAATCATTTTATTAGGCATATGCATAAAAAGGAGTTATGTTTTATTTGTCAAGCATGAAACCACTTAGATCATATATGGACAAGATCATTTACAGCAAATACAGGTAATTTACTAAGGAACCATGTTTTTATTTATTTATTTTTTTTCTACTGTTAAAGTGCCACCTATGGTCCGATCTCCATAAGTTTTCGTGAATGTTTAGAATAATATATCGCATATGCTAACTTATTTTTGTTCTGGGTTTTCATTTTGAAGATATGGCTTTTGTATGCACTTGACTCAAATTCAATGAGTCTACCGTAAACTAAGGATTCCAACTATATAAGGCACTTGAACCTGCAATTAACAGTTTACGAGTTATAAGCGGTTTCATACCTTTGATCGCTGTAGCGTCACCGTTTGGCCAATTGGGACGAGCTTTGATGACATTGTAGACGGTGTGAGTACTACCATCCTTCCAAGTTTCAAGTCTCTACAACTTACGGTTTGGTCTGCACAATCAGTTTTATATGGAGAATGTTGATCTTTGGCCATTCTAATCATTACAATAGGGTTTGATCGCTACCTGCTTGAACCCCTAAATGTATTAAAATAGAAAACAGTTATTTTAAATTGTAATATTTTTTCACAATATTACTGATTTTACTGTATTTTTAACCAAATAACTTTTGATGCATGCCTATATAATTGTCATAGGGAATAAATTAAAATGTGTCTTAAACACATATAAACACTTCTTTCTTATCAAGTCTATAGCATCACTTAAGAACATTTTGTACCAGTTCTGTCTCTGCCTGCATCCATGACACAACTCTGAGAGATAAAAAAATATGAAATAACCCAGGCATGGGGGTTGGCCTCTGGCATGATATGGGCTCTTGTTGACCTTATGAACATCTGCATATGGAATGGGAACGTTGTGAAATGCTGAAAGTAAATGATGCAATCCCTGGAGACTGAGATTCAGGGCCTTATCACTCCGTAGCCTCTGGCATTAGATATGCCAGCTTCATTACCCTGGCCTGTATCGCTTCCCTGGGCAGTGTGAAGCATAGGGCACATCACACTGTGCCTAAAGCCTTGTATCGTTTGCAGACATTCATACCGTGATTGCTTTCCCTTTCTACCCTTGTCATGCCTTCTGGCATAACTTAAAATGTCTGACACAGAGATGAGCCAAAGGAGCATTCATGCTATTATGATTGTTTCCCCTCTCTCCTCCTTCGAACCAGCTGGCCCAGGGGAGGATCTGCTGACCTATACCCAATTGAATAGGGACCGCTTTCATTTTCATATTTAGCAATGACACGGTAAAAGAAGCCTAATCTTTTGTAAATGTATTCAAGGCTAAGGTTCAGAAATGACTAGGATTCAAACGGCATGCAGCCTCCCGAAGCTATTCCTGGGCAATTATAGACTTGGATAGACTTTATATTAAATCCAACCTAGTCACTTTGTTGATCCTCAGAGAAGCTATTTGCCATTTCTCCCATAGGCCTACCGCACTGAGCTTGGCTTTATTGTTGTTGGTAGTATTATTCTTTTATTATTATTAATAAGATGTTTGCAAAGGCGAGCATCACTATTGCTATTGCTCATACTTGTGTGTAGGGAATTGAACAGACGTCTAACCAGAAATATTAAACTTGGGATACTTTTACATTTTACACAATGCATCTTTATTAATTACAGAAACAATGACATTTTTTTTTTTTTATCCTCCCTTCTCACATTTTGCAAAGCAACTTTTATGCCAAACTCCAAATCATTAATCATTTATTAAAAACATTTCTCGAAGGTAATATTACAACAAACTAATAACAATCATCAAATTATTAATATTTTATGAAATTGATTAAAATAATTATAATAAATGTATCTAGACTCCAGAAGTTGCATTTATTGCAATAATTGTTTTTTTTTAACTGGTTTAAACTGTTTTAAATCTGATATATAAATGCATAAATACTGTATAAGATGAAACAGAAGTTGCATTTATTATATACATATCAATAATTGGAATCATCTATGCTGTACATTAGGTCTGATTTTTTTTTTTTTTTTTTTTTTTTTTGTAGTTGTTGGCAAAAAGATTTGTAGTGTGGCATTACATATAAAACGTAAGCTTTCTACATTTGTGGTTTTCCTGCAAGTTTAGATCATTATTTCTGCATGAGCTAATACTAATTCTACATCATTTAGTACTGCTTTTACAGCATTTATATACCTTCAGCATGCTGCTCTGAAAGGTACAATATGAAAAGCAAGCCAAATATAACAAATATGTTTTATTACCAAAGAAAAGTAAGTTTAATTTAGCAGATGTTTTAACAACTTTCAGAGCATTCAGACATGTTCTGCTCCAAAAATATTCACAATGGCTGTGAGAGTCTGCCATATGCACATTTCTTCTCGTTCTCCTGCATGTTGTCTTTTGAGAATACCTCTAAAGCACAGCCCTTGGTTGTTGAATCACGCACATTTAAATTTTTAATGATGCATTAATTAGAGAGAGAGGAGGAATTAAAGACGAGGCAATGTATTATTCAGTGAAGCAATGGCTAAATAAAATGCTTGGTTGCTTTAAACTGCTTTTACAGTGTGTTTGTCAATATGTTAGTGTGGTGCTCCTCAGTAGGCTCACAAAACGTCTCATCAGACTTCACATCATTTATCTGAGCTCATTGTAACTCACTTCAAGGTTAACAATCCCCATCCTGCCGTTTATACTCATGTACACCTTACCTAGTAGACAGCATATTTGCATACAAACATCTGGTAAACATCTTAAAGACCCCATGAAACCATAATCGGAGTTTTGTGGCTGTTAATCCTTGTCTGCTAGCTTTGAGATCATTAATACACTTTAAAACAAATGTTTTGGCTAAAAAAACAACATGCAAGCATATAAAACACAACAGCTATCTTATTAGTCTCGCATAACCAGCCCTTCAGACTGACGGCTGAAGGTCTGGAATTCATGGCAGCTTTCATTGGCCAAGGCCCGCCCATAAGGCTGTTTGACCGACATGCGTGCAACAAGTCAGTCACTGAAATAACCAGCATTGAAAGATAACGAAGAAGAGGGAGAACAAGCAGTAAGTCAGTAATTTGTTCGCGAACGTCGCAAATGTGTATAACAACAATGGTGTCTGCATAAGCACCTTTTAGCAAAACGCAGAGTAAATCAGTCTGCGCTTTGTTTCCCGGCAGACCGAAAATAAACGCGACACTCACGTCTCCTGGAAATCCGATCAAATTCAACTAATCAGATGATGACTTCGACATTCCTGAAGTGTTTCCAGTTAAGTGTACCATATGCATCAGATGTTTAGCCAATGTTCCGTGGGCGTGAGGTCTGAGGCTGAGACTACTATCTTATATACCTAACCCAGCGTAATGCAGTCTTTAATACAACGGTGGTCCTAGAACCATTTGATCTTGTATATTTTATTTTGAATATAACAGCTACAGTAGCATAATGCATGCTAAATGTAGCTCAGCTTGCAAATTTATTGCACAAGTAGGCCTACACTAGGCTTCAAGAACCTTTTTTTGTCTAAATGGTTCCATAAAGAACCTTAAACATCTGAAGATACTTTCTGTTTCACAAAAGGTTCTTTGTGGTGAAAGAAGATTCTTCAGATTATAAAAAGGTAAGAAAGAAATGGTTCTTTAAAGAACCTTTGACTGAATGGTTCTGTGCTAATCAAAATAAAACAATGATTTTAAAAAAAGATTAAATCGCCTCCAAAAAGAGGGGAAAAAAATTCAATATCATTAATATTCTTGGGAAAAAGAAAATCCCCCAAAACACAACATCATGAAGGTTAAGATTTCTTGAATACTACTGATGTATACATACCAATTTATTAGAGTTCTGCTTTATATGTGGTTCTAAATAGATCAACATGAAATCTCATGTTTTTCATGAAAAATGTGTCAGTATATCATGTAAATTGTAATACAAATTACAATTAAAAAAATAAATAATAATAATAATAAAAAAAAAAAAATCTGCACTGAAATGCATTAGTTGTGATTCTAAACATTTTAAAGGTGCCATAGAATGAAAAACTGTATTTACCTTGGCATAGTTGAATAATAACAGTTAAGTACATGGAGATGAACACCACCATTTCCTCCTTCTTATATAATTTTGGTGTTTGCAAAAGACCACTGAAAAATAAGTCAATTCCAACATAACACCGATTATTACGCAATAGTCGCAATCGTTAATAGTTACGCCCCCAACATTTGCATAGCCCAAAAGGCGAGCCACTGAAGGGACATGGTTAGCTTAATGCTAGCGGTAGCCTGTTACATTGCAGTACATAATATTTCACTTACCACATAAACAGAGAGATGACTGCGCTGATGATGGTGAATGATTTACAGATCTTTAGCATTCCTAACAAGCATCAAAACTTGTGTGGTAAGTACTCGTGTCGCTGCAGTATAACACAGTTACACAGAGCACATGCGATCACAATAGTGAGAGTAAAATGTTGCAGATTCAAAACGGCAGATTCAACAAACCGCATATTAAAAGCAGCTAGAGCTCCGTAATTAAATATATATTTCCTCCATGTGTGAGCTATGGAGATGAGGAGCTCTGTGAAACAGCCAATCAGAGCAGAGCTCATCATTAATATTCACAAACCTTCCAAATAAGGGAATAGCAGACCATTTCATTCTAGGGACAAATCCTAGGGTTGTAAATGGATTTGTAAAACGTTGTGTTTCTGGAGATTTTTCGCCCTTTCCTATGCCATATGCCTTCTATGTAGATATCAGAGAACAATTTAAAATATTGTTTCAATGCATTCTATGGCACCTTTAAGAACTTTGAAAAAAGTGAAACAAAAAAACTACAATAACCACTTAAATCATTTTTTTTTTTAGTTGATCTAAAAATCTTCTTTTACATTGCACTTTAAAGCTCTACTGCACCCGAGTTCTTTCTAATAATGAGAGAGTAATGACTACACGTCCGCTCTGCTTTAGTTACAAGGGAAATTAGAGGGGAAAAGACATGATAACAGCCGAAATTCTTATTCATCACAAAATGAATTCCCTTCCAGGCATCAGCATAATCCCTCACACATCAATTACTTCTTTATCAGGGAGAGGGAGGGAGACAAGACAGATTCCCTGTCTTCAATCTTGTTAAGAATCACATTTAAAATGTTTTTTTTTTTTTTTTTTTTAAGTGAAGTTTTTCGGCAAGCGCCTCAATATTTTATTGCTGTAATAGGAACATTTATCTTTTAAAAATAATGTGTTAGCTTATGTTCAATCGCTTACGCTCTGAATTTCCCCATTAAAGCCCTACTGTGCAGAGCTGAAGACATTTTTGATGTGAGAATGAATGATGACATGAAACTGGCTGTCAGTTACTCCATAAGAATTTTACATACATTTGATGGCTCCAGAAAATGACTTCAAGAAACTGGCAGAAAAAAAGGTGTAAGAATTGCTCTAGAGACCTAATGGAATTCTCAGTTCTGCTTCATTTAAGTTTCAACTTTGTCTCAGATGTTTGTCTTAACAGTGCACCTCAAGAGAGCCAATTTAATTTAAAAACTCCAATTAAACGGTGCTAAGCAAATCACCTCACATAACGCACAGTTGATTTGTTGAAATTAAGATGTACTGAGTCTGTGACTCAAGAAAATGTTCTTAATTTTCTGAAATGAGATTAATTGTTTTAAATTATGCATGTCCATGCATTCCTTTTTCAGATCATTTGTTACTTAGGGAACTGAGAGCTATGCTAATAGACAACTAAATCAGCAGCATAATACATAATGACAGAAATGTGTGTGTTATTGTTTTTATTTACCTCCCACAGGACAAATCACAATTTAATATCTTTATTGTTTATTTATGACAGCAGTGAGATTAAATGGAGAGCACATGAAGATTTCTGTTTAAATAGATTTTCTCTTTCAAAGATCTAAGCAATGCCTCAAACTAAGCCCAGATTTGCCAAAACACTCAAAATATGAATTCAAATGAATTCTAATAAGACTTCCACACTTATTTTGTAAGGATACAGTAATATTATATATATATATAGTAAAGATATATGTCTGTACAGTATCTCACAAAAGTGAGTACACCCCTCACATTTTCAAGCATCCATATTTCAGTATATCTTCTCAAGGGGCAATACTATAGAAATGAAACTTGGATATATTTTAGAGTAGTCAATGTGCAGCTTGTATAGCAGTATAGATTTACTGTCCTCTGAAAATAACTCAACATACAGCCATTATTGTCAAAATAGCTGGCAACAAAAGTGAGTACACCCTAAGTGATAACAGCAGTATGTTGTTTAACCATGCAAAGTCACATGTCCTATTCATCATGTTTATGTATTTGTCTGCTTGACAGGACCATACAAATTTGTGTATTTTGTATTAGAGCAATTAATTAGGTGCTTTAAGTAAAATTATCTCATACTAACCACTGTTCAACATGGCATCTCATGGCAAAGAACTCTCTGAGGATTTGAGAATTAGAATTGTTGCTCTCCACAAAGATGGCGAAGGCTATAAGAGGTTCAGTAGCACCCTGAAACCGAGTTACACTACAGTGATCAGAGTCATACAAAGGTTTTCCAAGATGGGTTCCATTCGGAACAGGCCTTGCAAGGGATGATTAACGAAATCGAGGACTCGTTCTGTGCGTCAGGTGCACAACCTAGCTTCAAAAAAACAAATGCATGAGTGCTGCCACCATTGCTTTAAAGGTTGCAGAAGTAGAAGGTCAGCTTGTCAGTGCTCAGACCTTACGCCACGCACCGCAACAAGTCAGTTTGCATAGATGTCATCCCAGAAGGAAGCCTTATCTGAAGCTGGCTCACAAAAAAGTCTGCAAACAGTTTGCTGAAGACAACCTGTCCAAGAACATGAATTACTGGAACCATGTCCTGTGGTCTGATGAGACTGTAAGATAAACTTGTTTGGCTCAGATGGTGTCCAGCATGTGTGGCGATGCCCTGGTGAGGAGTACCAAAAAAATTGTGTCTTGCCTACAGTCAAGCATGGTGGTGGTAGCATCATGGTCTGGAAGATCCCAGCAACAACCTGTGCAGCTCTGGTCAATTCCATGTCCAGGATGATTAAGGCAGTGCCAGATATCAATGATGCTAACACAATATATTGACACTTTGGACAAGTTCACTTACGGTGTACTTACTTTTAGAGGACAGTAAATCTATACTGCTATACAAGCTGCACACTGACTAGTCTAAAATACTGTATATCCAAGTTTAATTTCTATAGTATTGTCCCTTGAGAAGATATACTAAAATGGTTGCTGTGACATACTGTATGTCTCTTCTGTGGAAGGTTTAGGGCCATAAAATGTTCTGTCCAAATGCAATAATATACTACCTGCCTGTCAACCTATGTATTTGCATACCATTGTGTTGGAGTTGGAGGAGGCATTAAGTGCAAAAGGCACATTTTTAAAGGTTGTTTAAAAAAAAAAGAAAACATTTTATGTGTGTACTGTAGTTCTGCTAAATGGGACTAGTAGTGCAGAAACTTTTTTTAATTTATTACATTTGTTATATTTACCATGCAAGCCAATTAGTAGTCTAAATTGGGGTCCTTTTGGGATCTTGTTGCCAAATGTCAACAATCATATTTTTATTATTTCTCCTAAAGACCTTTACGTCCGAAACTAATAGCTAAATATACACAATAGAATAACTGTTTACCATACTTTTAACTGTTCTAACTATTTGTGAAGTGACAAAAGTAATTTTTTCTGAACAGTAGAAATGTTTGCCAAACACTCTTAATATCATGATATTGGATATTTGCCCTGTCTAGTCAACTCAATCAACCAATGGCACTTAATGGCAGTGATTGTTATTGGGTTTAAATATTTAGAAATTAAATATTTGGTTTAATGCTATCATAACTAAGGCTTGTTTTTAGTTGACAGAGTTTTGAGGGAACAAATGGATTTGAGTTTAGATTCTTCTGGAAAGTATAAATAGTAAATGCTTTGGTGAATGTTCAGGCTATGAGGGTATAAACTGTAACAGCAGAAATTTATTAACCATTTTTTTTTTTTTTTTTTTTAATTAATGCTTCATGTTTCTTCTTCTGTGCTCTCACTTGTAAATAACACACAGTAATGTCTAAATACAAAGCAGAATGTGTCCCAGACAAGTCAACACAAGGAAGACTTTGTTATTAAGTTGTTAAACTGGGCATTGTTTGTGCCATTTGTTATGTACTGATGACAGACTTCATTAACTATGAGTAATATTAGCTTTTGCATTACATCCATCAAGTTCTAGGAGGACATTCAGTCAGTGTACCATCAGCCATGCTGTGGTATATTGTTACTGCATTAGCCTAAACTGTCAAGGGTATCAAAATAAAAGCCTCCCCTTTTTATTAAAAGCAAGCAATTAAACATGCATTTCAAATGAATCACTCAAAATGCTCAAAACATTCTTTTAAGTAATGCTTTATATTGGCTGTTTGTACTTAGAAAGCACATGTATTTTGGATCCCTTAATCATATCCCATACCTAAACTTAACAACTACCTTACTAATTATTAATAAGCAGAAAACTGAGGGAAAAGTCATACTCTTAAAAATAAAGGTGCTTTGAAAGCGATGCCATAGAAGAATAATTTTTGGTTCCACAAAAAAAAAAAAAAAAACATTCAGTCAAATGTTATTTAAAGAACCATCTCTTTCTTACGTTTTTATAATCTAAAGAACCTCCTTTCAACACAAGTAACCTTTTGTAAAACAGAAAGGTTCTTCAGATGTTAAAGGTTCTTTATTGAACCATTTAGACAAAAATGGTTTGTCTATGGCATTGTGAAGTACCTTTATTTTTAAGAGTGTAGAGTTAGTTAATAGCAAGAATTGGAACTTAAAAAAAATGTCAGTAGCAAAGGATATTTTATTTATTTTTTTCCAAAACGTTAATCATTATTTTATATTTATCAGAAAATTTAGTATCACTTTACTCTAAGATCCTATTAGTTGACATTATTTAATCCATTAGTTACTATTAACCAACAATAAGCAAAATATGGTATTCTATTTATTAATCTTTATTAATGTTAGTTTTAAAGTTGTTAGCTCATTGTTAGTTCGTGTTAGATTTGAGCACCTACAATCAATCAATTCTAAAAAGAAATAAAAAAACCTGTGCTAACTGAAAGAAAACAAGTTGACAAAAAGATTGAATCCAAGATTTGGTGATAATAATGAGATATTTATGAACATTTTTTAAAAGACTAATAGTTTTTGAATGGAAACATCACATTCGATATAGGATTTTCAGCACAGCACAAGGGGCTATGCTTTTTTGTCTATTTATTTTGGTAATGTATATGCACAGTAGGTAATGTATATATATATATATATATATATATATATATATCCATTCATTTTACTTTCATATATATATATATATATATATATGTGTGTGTGTGTGTGTGTGTGTGTGTGTGTTTATTATGTGTTTATTATTTGCATTTAGCTATGTCTTCCCCTTTCTATTTCCTTTTTGGTTTTTGTAAAGCAGAGATGTGACGGACAGATTGTGTACAGTTCTGGCCGGACATTTAGATTTAATAGCTCTGTTACCTACCATATTGAAGCAATAAATATTGTCATGGCATTGCCAATGCACATCCTTCGCAGACTTCCATTCATTTTACTTTCAACTAATGTAAATTGTGTGTCCAGAGAATGGGGATAAGGTCAGTTATCAATAAAACAAAGCAATCGCCTGATTTTTTCAGGTCCAGATGTGTCAGGGAAGAGAAAACCCAGCAAGTGTCCTCAATCAAAGCTTTACTTCCAGTGGCAGGTAATTGGAAAAGTCCTATCAGATCACAATGTATTTTATGCCGTATCTACAATGTATTTTCTGCCTGTTCTGCCTCATCAAGCTCAGACGCAGTTTTAGCTTTCCCTCTGTCTGTGTGAGATTGCTAGTGTCTGAGTATCAGTCCTCCACAGTGGTGTCAAGACCAATGTTTTAGAGACATAACCTCACAGGTGCTGTTTTAGACAGAATTACAAGCGAGACGAAGCATGCCGTGGCCACCGGAGCGTGGCGGAGCGGATCATAACACAGGCAGATAGCGGCGGCACGCAGACACTGTAAATCAGCGTGGCCGGGTTCAGGCCTGTAGGTGACGAGTCCGTTTGGGGAATGGAGCAGCGTATCGACAGGCTGCTGAGGAGGATGGACGGAGTGATGAATATGCAAGCTGGTAAAGGAAGATATCTGCAAGCATCTCACCCAGCTCGCTACCCAAAGCAGGCTCGCTGAAGAGGATTAGATGATTCATCAAATGTGACCAGGAGCTCAGCTGCAGGGAATGGATGGATTTTTGATTTGATAAGGGAGTGTCCCTTATCAAATGCTTTTGTATAATTTTCTCTTGCTTTTCCAGGCATTTGCTTGTGGTTGGCAGCACAAAGTTTCTCAATAAATGGTGATTTTTTTTTTTTTTTTTTTTTTCAGGAGACTTGACTGATAATGATAAGCCTTAAAGGGATAGTTCGTTCAAAAACCTTGTCAAAAGGAGGCATTTAGCAGAAAGTTCCAACTGCTCTTGTAGTGAGTGGTAAACTTAGAAACGAAGGAGAGCCCATGAAGATGATTTATTTGAAACCAAAATAAAAATACAAAACAGCAACCCATAAACTTGGAAATACCAGGAACATCCCTGCTGAGAAAAAAAATATTTAAAAAAAATAAAAAAAAATATTGGGGGGGGGGGGTTAGCTGGTCAACCAGGCTGATTATAGCTGGTCAGCAGGCTGGTCTTAGCTGCTATGCTGAAAGAAAGAAAGAAAAAAAAAAAACAGCTACAACCAGCCTAGGCTGGTTGGCTGGTCTTAGCTTGGTTTTAGCTGGTGGTCTCCCAGCCTGACCAGCGTGGTCAGGCTGGGAAAGTGGCCAAAACCCCAAAGGTTTCACTAGTTTCAACTTAAAAACTTAAGTTCAGCTGCCTTAAATTTTTAAGTTAAATCAACTTAAAACTTCAAGTTATTTCAACTCGACAATAAAATTTGTTAAAACATCTTGTACTTTTAAGTTGATTTAACTTAAAATGTTAAGGCAGCTGCTGAACTTACGTTTTTAAGTTGAAACTGGTGACAACTTTTTACAGTGTGTTTTTTTCAGCAGGGCAAACTAATGCTGTGCTCCATTTACCTCAAAAGTCAGATGACGGAGTGATGAATTTATTAAGACACAGTGCTAATAAACAATATCTTACTACTGTTTCTCTTCTGTTTCTTTCTTCTTCTTTTTTTCACGGTTTTGAAAAGTTTTGCATAGAAGTGACAACTTTGTCAAAAGAATCCCTTTTCACATAGATCCACAAAAACAACTGAAAAATGCTGTATTATGCCAGGCCAGTAGTTGGCAATGTCACTTTGTAAAGAAACTCTACGCATGTGTGTGCATACACATTTCTATAGACTGAATATGCAAAGCATATGCACATGGCATCAAAAAAAAGTACTTTGAAACATGCTTTCAAAAGCATTTTCAAGCTCCCAAAACACACTAGCCAAAATGCCTTAAAGTTTCCTATTCTTAGTTGTGCCATAACAGGCCCTAAAAAAGTCCAACACAAAACAAAAGCACAAAGACACAAAATGCATAACAACTGTTCTGTACAACTAAAGTAGAAAAAAATTGTGGTGCATTAAGCCACACTAAAGATAAAGAAGTACAACAATATCAAGTTGTTCCAATTGTCCTGATGTCATAATAAACACCTCAGCCCTCATGGGCTTACATTTTACCAGGATGTGCACTTGTTACACATTTCATAATCTCAGTGGATGCAGTTGATCATTTTTATATTGTTTGCTTACTGTATCATGAATACTGAGTATTCAGACATTGTTGTATTTGCATACTGTGCAGCAGGAAAGCATGTATTTTTGGACAAAGGGATAGAGTTGTTAACACATTTCATCACATTTGGTCGCATACTATTTTCTAGTTGGTTGACCTCTCTGAACCAGCATGCTGTGTGAGTCAGCTGCCTTTAAATTGCACCCCAAACCACAAACGTAAACATGAGGTCCTCTCAAACATCACAGACTCCGACATATGAACCCACAAACACACCGTACACTCTCATCTGAGAAGCTAACGGAAAACCGAGGGACTCATCTGCAGGGATAGAAAACCATTTTACACTCTCGCTCTCCAGGGAGATAACCTTGTATAGACTGTCTACACTCATTAAGAGTACCGCC
Source organism: Garra rufa (assembly GCF_049309525.1). Taxonomy (NCBI): domain Eukaryota; kingdom Metazoa; phylum Chordata; class Actinopteri; order Cypriniformes; family Cyprinidae; genus Garra; species Garra rufa. Next base: position 4,150,834 of record NC_133371.1, on the reverse strand, counting down.
TCCCGCTGGAAGAGCTCTGCCTGCGTATCCCCTCCATAAACACGCTCTCAGTACTCCAGACACCTTTAGCCTTGAGCTCATGCTACACGTGTATGTTTTGACACCCATATTATGTTTATCTCAAATGCTTTTTAAAACCTTCATACAAAATGGTTTCATTATTGGCCGGAGGTTAAAGATCACATCTAAGAGAGTGGTTTATTTATTTATTTCTACGCAATTTCTAAACCATGCAAATGCAGTTTGTGTGATTCAGTACTGCTGCATGAAACTAGTTGGAAATAATATAAACTTAAATTATGTAAAACAGAGATTTCACATTCTGGATGATCTGAGAAAAATATTTAAATTCCAAATAATAATAAAAAAAAAAAAAAACACATGATGTTTTTTGGCATGTTAATGCTTGTGAATAATTTCATTGATTGATTAATCTATTTTATTTTTTAAAGAAATCACACCTTTTGTATATTATCCCATTATAGGACAGTCAATCAATGAAAAAGAAAATTAAATAATAATCAGCATTGGGGGTAATGCATTTCAGGTAATGTGAGTTTCAGAAAATTAGTAAGGTGAAGCATTACTTTTTAATTTAAAAGAAACTGTCACTTACCAGTTATTTTGTTTTCCATTTATTGACTGACAGCTCTGCTTTCCCCATGCTAAGGAAATTTAGGAGTAAGTGCAGAGGTGTAGTGTGTGCTGTGTGAACATGATGATTACTGTGAATGTGAATATGCATTTACTCATCTCACTTGCACAAAAACAGATTCAGTATCAGTATATCAAACTCAGAATATGATGCAAACCTGCAATAATTAAATGTTAAATAACACAAATATCCGTTATGCATATAATCCCAATTTATTAACCAATATCTTTGTATTATTATTTCTGAGGAGTGTTGAACTATCTTTTGCATCCTATTTTTCATGCAATCAAGAATGATAGCACAGCTGAAAGGTTTGTTTGAGCTGTGCCTTCTACTGTACAGATGTGAGTGTACATTTCCTTCAGCCTGAGGCTTATTTATTTCACTTTTGGTGTGAAAGGGCTTTTACATTTGCCAAAAATAGAAGTTTAGGTGAAAACTAGAAGCCTAGGCCAGATGAGATGCAGACGCAAAAGTAACGTAACGTAACGTAACGTAACGTAACGTAACGTAACGTAACGTAACGCAAAGCCATTTCTGCTTGTTATACAGGTCACATTAGTTGCTTTTCTTTTAAATGCCTGTATAAATCATATGAGTCACCCACGCTCAGTAGGGTATGGCAGTCATAAAGACAAAATTATGTTACAAAACAATTGAATTTACCCTAGAGTTGATTGGAAATGAGATTTGCTTGCCCGTTAGTTTCATCATAACCAAGATTTCAGAAATATACCACACTAAGGTTTTGTGAAGGGTGATTTCTGTAGGCAGCGCTGCTCAGTGCATTTGTTAGCTGTGTTAAGCTGATGTTGAAACTAAAAATAACTTCCGCTTATGATTGCATTATTTTTTTCAAAGTAAAAGTCTTTACTGCTGACTCATAAAAACTCGTCGCCATCTAACATCGGAGCAATGTAACTACAATCACCATCACGAACACACGCACCATTTCTCTATACTAAACACTATTATTAAATAATACTATTATGTATATAAATATTATTTATTTAATAATAACATTTAATAAACAACAACAACAGCCATCATAAAAGTTGCTAGGCAATTCAGTCAAAATTACACAGGCAGTGCTCTGATATACAACATTGCATTTACATAAACATGATGGGATTTTGCCAAAACGACTTGCTCTGGAACAAATAAAAGATTACTGAGACCAAAGACTGCCCGTTAGATTTGCCCAAAACAAATTATATCTCATGTTTAACCACTACAGAGACATCAGAGCCAGCTGTAAATTTCAGATCTGTCTGAGGTGAGGCGCTCTCGGGCAGATTCATGAGTGCAGAATGACCACTGACGATCTGGAGCTCTCATATCTGAAAACATTGACACAAACTTTTTAAATAGATGTTATCTTTATGAACAAACTGCATATTTGAACTATAAACAAGTACATTCTCGCCTGAAAACACCTTAAAACTATATTCTGTGACACAAATACAGTAATGTTTATAAAATGATACTGGAGTTCTGATATCGCTCTAACATCGCACTCTTATATTAAAATATAATATAAGCGTGCGAAAAAAAATGAAAATATAATATAAGACTGCCTAATATAAAATATTAGGCAGCAAGTGAACATTTTGTCCTTAAAGTTGATGTGTTGAATGCAAGAAAAATTAGCAAGCATAAGGATTTGAGCGAGTTTGACAAGGGCCAAATTATGATGGCTAGACAACTGGGTCAGAGCATCTCCAAAACTGCAGCTCTTGTGGGGTGTTCCCAGTCTACAGTGGACAGTATTTATCAAAAGTGGTCCAAGGAAGAAACAGTGGTGAACTGGCAACAGGGTCATGGGCGGCCAAGGCTCATTGATGCATGTGAGGAGCGAAGTTAATGCTGGTTCTGATGGAAAGATGACAGAATACACAGTGCATCACAGTTTGTTGAAGGCAGTGTGATGCTTTGGGCAATATTCCGCTGGGAAAATTTGGATTCTGCCATCCATGTGGATGTTACTTTGAAATGTACCTAAGCATTATTGCAGACCATGTACACGCTTTCATAGAAACAGTATTCCCTATTTAATTGCTAAATTTGAAGTGCAATACTTTGCTTCTCAGAAAATTTGATTAGAACTTCAGGATGCAGAAACAGTGGGTGGCCACCACACCGTTTATTTCAAGAGCAAAAAATACTAACTCATTCATGGTTATATGTAGCCAGTAAGGAATTATTATACAGAAATACGTCACATTTTACAGAAAACATCACATTTAAATTTTAGTACCATATTTCAATATATCTATCTTTGCTTGTGGTAATTGGTAATCTTGGATATCTGCCCAGAATAAACAAATTTTTATTTTGAGGGAAGTAAGAGAACGGAGATGGAGGTGATCTCTTAAATCTTTCTCTAATGTGCTTGACAGTTTGTTACACTCAGTGTTGAATTTATCATTCACCCAATCAATATTCACACTGAATGTTCAGGAAGATAAACACAGACACCATTCTGCAGTTGAAAACCAAATCCACTACAACTGTCTGACCAGCAGTTAGTATGCTGTCACTGTAGTATTGACAATCTTCTGAAATGAGGAGGCAAAGTTACTATTAGTGAGCTTCTTTTTGGACCATTGCTTCATTAAAGGCTAAAAGTGTAATGATGGTCACAACTCACAGTGACAGTGATCATCTCAAGTAATGTTATGTTCATTTCCATTCAGTTGTGACTGAACGTGATGATTTCTGAGTGGCTGAGTTGTTTACTTTATAATTAGTCAGTCCTTTTCCTCTAGTGTAACCCATTCAGCCAGGTTCACAAGCATGAGATGTGGGCATTATTACACTGACCGGGTAATCAGCCAATCGCAGTCATATGAAGACCTTAGCTAGTATTTTGCAAGTCTTTTGTCTTTATGCAATATGATGTGATTTGAATTTATGATATTCCGACCAACAGATTTTGGTATATAATTGTTACACTGTCTTATCATGTTGCAGTCTTGTAGTAATGTTACATTTTTCATGCAGAATATCATTAATCGGAAACAATATTAGTATCAGAAGTATCTAGTTTTGTGCATTCTGAGAGCAACAGGTCGAACCAGCACTTGCGAGTCAGGGCAGGCCAGCCAATTTGGAATGAATCACTTGAGGCCAGGTCAAACTCTGGGCATCATAATTCAACCGTGGTCAAATATTTTTTGCCCTTTCAGACTTTCTGAAGAGAAGTTTTGTCACCCTTAAAAAGATCAGATTTGTTTCAGCTCATTAAACTTCATGAATTCAAGAATTGTTCGCAGCTACTTGAGCAAATGGCTATGTACCTAATACAAGAATGTTTGGTGCATTTATATAGTTTACTTTTAGTTACAGTTTTTTTTTTTTTTTTTAATTAGGACACTCTTACTGTTACAGTTTTTCTCAATTGCTAAAACACTATAACCAGTCTTTTGAACTAAAATTTCAAAACTATAATGCCATTTCTCAAAAAGCACACCCATTTCCCTAAACATTAAACACTATTCCCTGCTTTGACACATGAGTTATATTTGGTGAACTGTTACTGCAAAACTCTACACACAAATCCCTACATTTCTCAGTGCTTACACCATGTGGTCATTTAGAAAGCACAAGCATTCAATATTGTTCACTCAAGTCTGCGAAGTCTGAGCTCAATTAGCACACAATTACCCAACTGGAAACACTAGGAGTCAAAATTTAGCACACACCAATCAGAATCTTCAATGGAGATAAAAGAGCCAAAGTCAGCGTACAGTGTTTCTCAGTCACTTTGGTGCATTTCTCAGATCAGAAATGAAACTGCCAAAACTACTTGTTCAACATCCACATCATCTAGTCTCTTGTGCACATCATAAAAAGCTTCTCTTTCTTTTGATCAAGTTGTGATTGCTTTGGCACATTCATACAACTGATTATATACATTTGTCTGCGGTTTCCTACATTATCAGTTGCTATTGTCATGTTGCTCAAAATGTATTATATAGTTCTCTGTGTAATAGTCTCACCCCTCAAAACATCAAGTCATTAGCCCATCGTATAAGTCATTACCTAAATGCAAAATTTTTTATCTAGTTGTCATAAACTGTCAATCATATATTCTACACATTTCTATTAGACTTTTTGTCAATTTGCCATGAATTATTCAAGTGAATCTTGACTTTCACTAATGAAGATAATAAAGATCAACCAATGATAAATCAGTTCTCTGAAAAAGCTCAAAGGCACATCTCATGAACCTTCAATTGGAAAGCATATATAGACAGAGGACAACGCAGGAGTTACAAATTCTGACAGTGGGCTTTCTCATTTTTATTTTCACCTTTGTGCCCATATTTCCTTTTCTTTTCTGTTTCACAATGACGTTGTAATGCATTTTTTTTTTTTTTTTTGTCACACCACTAGTACAAGTGTAACTTTGAATCCTATTCAGTCTTTTTCAATCAATATCCCACCTATAGTAATGTGTAATTTTGAAGTGGAAGAGTAGGAGGTGAAAGAGGAAGAGGAGGAGAAGAAGGAGTAGGATGATGACGACAACGACAACATGGAAGAGACAGGAAGGGCAAGGGAAAGAAGACAAGCAGTCTCATATATTTTAGTTGATGGGTGCCAGGGTAGAATCAGGCATGCAAGAGGATTTGACCCCTGCTGCCTGGCCAGGACTAATTTAGCCTGTGATGCTGAAGAGGTTCTTTGGCCTGTCCCAGACCAAACACAGGATGTTGGGCAGAATAATTATTTTTGTTGTTGTTTGCTGTTTTGTTCTGTTTTCTACAGTACATTACTGTAAATTAAGAAATAAAACACTTGCAAATGCATACATTTGTTGTGTTTATCATGTGAAAAGTTTTTTATTTTTATTGTTTTTGTAGTATTGTTTTGAATTTATCTCATCAGTGTGTAAAACTGTGTTGTAGTGTGTGTTTTTTTGAGGATTTGTGTGTCATGTCTGAGAGAAAAGTTTGGTTTTTCAGCAAGATTGAGTTGTTTTGAGTGGAGAGCTTCATTTTGACCTCAATATAGGAAGTTTGGGGAATTGAGTTAGGAGTTGTGGATTTGTGTTTAGAGTTTCGCAAATAAGAGGCACAATTTCAAGAAATGTGTTTAAGCAATTGAGAAAAACTGTAACACTGGAATTAATAGGGTAAGTAGCACTGAGGTATTGCTAATCAAATACATTTGATTAACTGATCATCAGCAAGTGTGAGCACCTCTATTTTGGCAGTTTGCTGATCAGGAGCCATCAGGTATGTTTTTACATATTGCCAAGGAGGTAAGACATCAGCAAGGAGCTTAGGGAAGCAATTGTTGCTGCCATCAATCTGGGAAGAGTAATACGGCCATTTCCAAACAATTTGAAGTCCATCACTCTACAGTGAGGAAATTTATTCACAAGTGGAAGACATTCAAAACAGACAACTATCCTTCCAGGAGTGGACATCCCAGCAAATTCATTCAAATTCGTATAACTTTCACATGCTGGTGGACAGTTGATCATTTTGGGCTGTTTTGTAGCCACAGGACCTGGGTACTTCACAGTCATTGGGTCAGCCATGAACTCCTCTGTATATCAAAGTATTCTAGAGTCAAATGTGAGGGCATCTATCCGACAGCTAAAGTTGGGCCAAAATTAGGTCATGGAACAGGACAATGATCCCAAGCACACCAGCAAATCTACAACAGAATGGCTGAAAAGAAAGAATCAAGAAGTTGCAACAGCCCAGTCAAAGTCCAGAGCTCATCCTGACTCAAATGCCGTGTTGAGAGTTGTGCATAAGTGAATGCCCACAAACCTCAATAAACTGGGGCAACATTGAAAAGAACAGTGGTCCAAAATTCCTCCAGAATGATGTGAGAGACTTATAAAGTCATACAGAAAAATTAATGCTTCAAGTTATTGCTGCTAATAGTGGATCTACAGGCAATTGAATCATAGGGTGTCCTAACATTGTAACACATGGCTTTTCCTTCTTGGCTGTATTTTATTTTATTTTTTTAAATAAATATAATATAATAAATATATACACACATAATTTTTTTTAACCATTTTGGTTAACAGTTTCCTTTCAGTCGGTCACTTTCGACGTCATTAGAGGACAATCTTGCCAGAAAGACCGACCTACTTCGAGTGTAAACTAAAGGAGCCAATGCACATACTTTCATGTCTCGATTCTCCCTTGACACAGTTTGTTCCTGCACTTTGCATTTGAATGTTGAGTGTATCAGTACAAGATCCTGCCCTGAGGCTGTCCCTGTATCCCTGTGTCTTCACGTCGTGGAGGCACCCCTTGCTCTGTAGCCTTCATGTTGAGCCAGTATCCTCCAGTGTTCTCAAACGGGTAGAATCACTAAGAGGCCCTGGCTCCGTAATAGTGCATGCTTATTTTTCTCTAGAGCATCCCCTGTTGGACAAACCCTGTTGAGTTCCTTCATCACCTGCGGCAGCAAGACATAATGGAGAATCTGGCACCAGGCCTTTATTCGTTATATTTTTTTTTTAAAACTGGTGGTAGGTTGGGTGCCCATATGTAGTGAACCTGAGGGAATCCCATATGTATTCTTCCACGGTATGGCTTCTAAACCTGTGTCTTCCCTTGTCAGAGCCTGATCTAGGGAGGTGTAGCCTCTCTAACTGGGTCTGCGCAAACCCAGAGACTATATAGTCCTGTGGGGTTAGTGCATATGTGTAAATTCCACTTAGTGGAGCATGTGGTTTCCGCAGCGTTCCTTCTCCAGTGGAAAGGGCATGCTTTCCCAGTCATCCAAGTGTCACCGATGGGGTTGTGCAGGAACAACAGTGATCAACCTTCTCTGCGTAAACCTTGTCCTATCTTATAATAGGGGGATCAAGAGGCTTATGCAGGGCACTGGAAGGAGTAGCATCAGTGGCACTTTGATAGGGATTCCCAATTCATCAGTCACGGTGTGACGTCGAAAGTGACAGACTGAAGAAGGGAATGGAGATGTCATGTCTTGTCGCCACAGTTGCTTTACCACCACTGAGTGGCCGGGTCACTGGCTTGGCTCCTCAGCGAAATCTTGATAATGTGTTGCACCTACTGCCTATTTATACCCACATTACAGGGCACAACATCAGATGCAAATATTGCATGCGTCGATCACAACGTGATGTTATTTATTTATGTATTTAATTTAATTTTAGTATTAATTCATGCTAATAAACCTGCTTAATAGTTTCACGCTAGATAGTGTTTCTAACTGTTAATTGAAAAAACAAAACAAAAAAATAAATAAATAAAACACTGGATTCTATAGCCAAATCTACACTCTATGGCCCGGTTTCACAGACAAGGCTTAAGCCTAGTCCTAGACTAAAATGTAAGTCTGAGCTGTTTGTACTGAAAGAAACTTGCACTGACTGATCTTAAAATATATCGGTGTCATTGTTTTGTCTCAAGATGCACACCAGTAATGTTTTTTTTCTAAGCATGTTTATAAAAATTACTTAAATATCCTAATTGAACTATCTGCTAATCCTGGCTTAGTCTAAGCCCTGTCTGTGAAACCGGGCCTATGAGTCTAAGAGTCAAGAACTGATTATACTTGACAACTTGGACTCTCAACAAAGTAGCAATTTATCTATCCATCCATTTGTTTATCTACATATTTATCGTATGCATTTCCAACTTTGACATTTTATATTTAGCTATCATATTGTATAAATTTGATGTCATTTTCTGTAGTATTAAGAACAGAAATTGCAAAGGAAACATCAAAATAAAATGCAATTTCCTTATAAATGATGGAAATAAAGCATAACATTTTCTCCAACTAATCTGATAACATAGTGATTTTTCATTTATATCTTCTCTGACTATGGATGTTGTCTCTCATCATTTTAGTTTCACCAAACCCTGATTCATGTTGTCACAGCAGGGGTTGACTTAGAGTACGGAGGGTCATAGATGTCTTTTTATTATTCATATAAACTGAGAAGTCTTTTCAGCTACAAAGCCCCTCTGAAATGACCCATCGAAACTATTGTGACCTTCACAAAGAAGCATGAGTTTTCATCTGAAAGATCTTCAGTGCTTTCTGTCTAAGTTGTCTGTTATCATTACTACTGCTTGGGGGAGCGTTCGCTGAAAGGCTAGAGCAGGTAAATCTGGAACAATGGGATAACAGTGACAGTTCATCAAATTAGTCTACATGTGTAAAGCCTGACAATGTGAGTAGAATGAGCGCAGGTGCTCCCATATTCCATATTGAATGACACATAATATTTTCACATTTTCTCCCAGCAGCTAGATGTCGAGTTAAGATTTAACACTGACTGACTGTACAATTTTATTTTGCTTTTGAAGATCCTCAATAAAAGCTTACCTGCCTTTCTATTTAGTTTGCCTTGGCTTATCTTAAAACTGACCTTACTGAAATAAATATTGTGAATGAGTTTTTTTTTGTTCTTATTACACTTTGATTTTAAGCTGCAATTGGCAGGAAAGTGCTCCCTTCACATTAGGCATAACAAAATAATTGCTTTAACTTAAGTAGTCAAAATCATGGCATTGATTTTTTTGGAGGCTAAACTTTAACATTATTCGCAGAAATCAAACTCTCTATGTATTCACTATAAAATAAAATTGCTTTATATAACCAATTGCTAATTCTGTAAATATCAAGGGCTGTCTGCAGGCCGGTGGTCACAGTCTATTGATCAATATGATCTGAACTACAGGGGCTACAGAGATAATATTTTAAAGCTCCTCTAGGTGGAAAGAAGAAGAAAGCAGTATTCCCAAGCTGTTTCTCTAAACTTTTGTTTAAACGTCAATGCATTAAAGGAGCAATACAGCATGCAGTTAAAATAGGTACAGCAATTTTGATTCAAAATATTGGAGATAGTTGTTTCTGTCGCCCACCTCTTTCCCAGAATTAAAGCTTGTGTGGGTTGCCAGTTTAAGAACATGCAAAAGGAAAAAGCACAAATGGCAATGACAAGCGTTTGGCCTTAACATCACACGTTGATCAGCTAATGCATATGTTTACTTGTTATTTAAAAAAATCATAAACCAGCATTTCTCTAATTTAGGTTATTTTCTGGATTCTATGACTTCAGCACTACCCAGGATTGAAATACTACATTGGTAAATTTGCAGGGATCCCAAGAGAGAAAGAATGCTAAAATGTAAAAGAATCTAAGAACTTGATGCCTTTGTACACTTAATATGTTACATATAGCTAATTAAGTTCCTTAATCTACTGCTATGGTTGTAACAAATAAAGGTTAATGTACTGAATCCATTTACAGTACAATAAGTTAGAATAAATTTGAGCGCGCAGTGAAAATTTGACATTTTAAGCAGTAGTTTATTGAGATTTTTAGCACATAAAGCTCATTAATACAATTTACAAATGCACGCTTTAGTGGTTGTTAGTGACTGTGTTCACATTAATATTATATTTCTGAATATTTAGATATATTTGGAATATATTCCTCATTATGTTGCCAAATTATGAGATCATTTCAGAGTGTGCATGTTAATATATAACATGTATTCATTTACTTAAATAATGACTTTCCAGACTTTCAGAGACTTTTTGTCTGAATTTATACA
>NC_133371.1:4113054-4140104 GCF_049309525.1 Garra rufa | reverse complement strand
ATGTTTTCACCGTTTTTCGTTTAAAAAATGTTTCAAGGCAAGTTTATTTATTTAGCACATTTTGTACACAATGGTAATTCAAAGTGTTTTACATAAAATCAATTAAAATAATAATTAAAAATCACTAAAATAAACAATAAAAACAAATAATTTAAAAAAACTGTTGAAATGATTTAAAATAAATTAAAACAGCAGATCTTCTTTCTTTAGAAAAAAGACAACATATTAACGTATGATATTTCATAAAGACATTCCCCTGGCCTGATATAACGTTATTGTACTTCACTGTGTGACTGTGAGGACGAGAGATGATAAGAGAGATAGAGGGATGCTTTTCATTCAGAAATTATCACCTTGTTCTAATTCACGCTTGCTGACATTGACATTATCAAAAAAAAAAAAAAAAAAAAACACAGAGAGTCATTGAGAGTCCAAAAGCATTTACATGGTGAAGCCTGTTAGAATGCAGTAGGAATGCCTTTACAATTCAAATAATGAAAGAAAAATATCCCTTTTTACTTTATTTTTATCTATATGATATAGTTAAGTAATAGAAGAATCAAGAATCAGCATGTGTCTGAGATTGCCAGGGTTAAATTGATTTTATACAGCAGTTAAACAGACAAGAAATTATTGCATTAGTTACTGTTTAGACACATTCTTTCTTTTTTTCTTTTTTCTGTTTTGCAAATTAAATAGCTCCAAACAGAGCAGCAGAGCTGTCTCAGAGCAACACTACAGTGTTTCTTTCCTGAATTAATCTTTTTTTTTTTTTCTAATAATGCACTGAGACAATTTTTCAATGATCCATTCATAAAAACAGTCAACTTGCTTCGATCCTATAACTGTTTGATTGAAGGATTCAATTAATAATTTATTAAAACAGACACTTGCCACCACCTTCTGGTGGTTATATTTATCATATCATATTTATTTATCCATGACAAGCCTAAACCAGCACAAAAACACTCTTAGCAAAATATTAATTATCGTTATTGACAAAAATCCCTCTAAATAATATTAGATTTTTTTATTTATTTTTTTATTTTTTTGTCAATATCACACACCCCTAAGTAAAGGGCATCATTTAGGTCATTTGGCACAGACATACAGTGTGTGTGTGTGTGTGTGCACCTGGTATTCATCATGTTGTGGGGACCAAATGTCCCCACAAGGATAGTAATACCAGTAGATTTTGACCTTGTGGGGACATTTCTCAGGTCCCCATGAGGAAACAGGCTTATAAATCATGCACAATGAGTTTTTTTGATGAAGTAAAAGTGTGCACAATCTCCTGTGAGGGCTAGGTTTAGGTGTAGGGTAGGTGTAGGGCGATAGAAAGTACGGTTTGTACAGTATAAAAACCATTACGCCTATGGAATGTCCCCATAAAACATGTAAACCCAACATGTGTGTGTGTGTGTGTGTGTGTGTGTGTGTGTGTGTGTGTGTGTGTGTGTGTGTGTGTGTGTGTGTGTGTGTGTGTGTGCGTTGGTTTAACCTACATTGGGAAGACCAAATGTCCCCTCCAAAAACTTTTGACATTTCAGGCATCACAAGGAAAACAGCTCTTAAACCATAGTTAATTTAATCAAGCTTATTTTTTGTTAAATAAAAATGTGTTTAAAAATTAGACAAATGTTATCAGTTGTAATCATACTGTAGGACCCCCGTCCTACCATCCCCCTTGATTTTTTTTTTTTTTTTTACAATTCGACCACTGCATATACAGTTAAACTTTTAAAGGTTTAGTAAATGGCATTGGCTAAATATTGAATAACTTTAATTTCCTTTAAGACCAAATTTAACAGTCTTTTATTTTCTTCCACCAATGAAAACAGTACCACTATGAAACAGTTCTCAGTCTTTGAGTGCTGCTACGAAACACACAGACTGAAATCCTGTAATAGACACTGAAAGCTGGGAATAAATTGTATATTGTACCAAATCGATTTTAATAAATTAATTTAAATATTTTTTTAATCACTCCAGTCAAGTGCCTTCCCACCTTTTTCAGTTCACGCTTACCAGCAGGCCTGGTTTTTTAAACTTTTGAGAGTTCTGCATGCTTGCGAATTCTCTCATTTTAACAAAGTGTAGACACAATGTAAATAAGAGATTTACTGTACAGTGTATACAGCTTAGCTTGCAAGATGGACTGTGCACACAGTTGTGTGTGGCATAGCATCTGCTGTCATCTGCATTTTTTAGTTTGTTTGTGTCTATATGTTTTTTTAGCGGAAAAGACGGGTAAGTTTGGCAGTGTGGCTGTCAAACTCAAACTCCTGCTTTGGACAACGAGTTGAACTTCAATCTGGATCTGTCTACGAGGGAAGGTGATTGCAACTGTTCCATCATCTGGTGTTCAACTGCAGGTGCTTACTCATGAAATGTACCCATTCTACCAATCTCGTTGTATCAGCGGCTTCTACACAGTAATGTGTGAGCGGTTCTGCCTTATGAGCGGTTAAAGGGTAACTATTGCCAAAATGCAACCTGGGCTGTTATTTTTTTATTTTTATTTTTTTACTGTAAACGAGACATCTTGACTGGCAAGATGGCTGCGATCGGAAACCCAAACAGTGTAAGTGAGTTGTTCAAAACCTTTCTTTTTAGTAAACTCTGTGTAGACAAACAATGTTCTCATTGCTCAAGTTCATGTGTAGAGACCCAGGCGATACTTCGAGCAAAGTTTCAAATTTGATTAATAAATGCCTCGAGTTAGGAGTTGTAAATTTCTAACCTTCCATTTTAAGCTAAATTCAAGAGAAAGTAGTTGTTCACCATCTTCAAAGTTTCTTGGTCGATTATAAAATCTTTTTTCAATCAGGATTTAGAAAAAAAATCATTCCACTGAGACAGCTCTTTTAAAAGTGTCTGATGATGTTCTTTTAGCTAACGACTCTGGAGATTCTGTAGCACTGATACTCTTAGACTTGAGCGCTGCTTTTGACCACTGTAGATCACAAGTTTCTTCTGTCCCACTTAGAACAGTTGGTGGGTATTAGTGGTTGGTCCCAATCCTATCTTACTAATAGGAGGTTCTCAGTTAACATTGGCAGATTTTACTTTGCTTATCTCCATTTGACCTGTGGAGTCCCCCAAGGCTCTACTCTTTATTCCACTCAGTTCTATTTTTGAGAAATATGGTATAAGTTACCATTGTCATGCCGATGACACATAAACATATTTTCCTCTGAAACATACAAATTGATTAGGCCCTGTGGTTGCTTGCCTCTTGAATGTTAAAGCATGGATGTCCCTAAATTTTGAAATTTGAATGATATCCATAGTACAACAAACTTAAATCTTGGTGTTCTGGTACCTTATATCAGGCCGTACAATATGTGAAAATTCTGGGTGTTTTTTTTTTTTTTTTACAGTGCTTTAAAGCTCAATAAACAAGTCAACCAAGCTGTAAAGTCAAGCTTCTACCAGTTGCGAAACCTGGTAAAAATAAAGTCCTTTCTTTATTTTACTAATTTGCCATCCATTTAGAATTGAAAATTAAGAAAGCAAGACTGTGGCTAATTGGGTGAAAGGTGAATTATATCTAATATAGCTAATTAAGTGTTAAGGGAAATAAGTCGTAAGAAGTCAGATTAAAAAATCAGAGGAAAGTAGTAACACTGAAGAACAGAAATAACGGAACTAATTAAGGAACAGACATATGAAAACATAAGATAACTTGCTTAAAACGGCTCATATTATGTGGAAATGTCCTTGATCTATTAAGAGTTTGATAAGCATGGTACAACAAAACATTTGAAACAAAACTTTCATAATCTAAAAAGAAAATCTTCTGAAACTAAGTTGCAAAAATAGCTCATTATGAAATCCTTATGATATCTGACCCCAGAATACTGAACAAAATCATTATTTATTTATCAATTGGGAAGATATTGTTATTTCTAAAGAGGAACTAACAATAAGAGTAAAGTGTGTACAATTCCTGAAAAAACTCAATTCTGAGAAAAAAAAATTAATAAAAAAATATACGATATGATCCCTTTAAAAAAAGTTACAGGGCCCAAAGCAATATATAGCCAGGGGGCCCAGAATTCTTAGTCAAGGCCCTATTGGGAAATGAAACTTTAAATCAAAGGAAACTGTTGAGAAGTTTCAGAGCATGAATAAGTGTTAAATAAAAAAACAAGAAATGGGGGAAAATAGCAGATCTGAGGATGCAGACATTTCCTACAGCAGTGACATCTTGATGGAACTCTGGCTCCCTGTAGGGCAGATTTCTAGTAGATGATTTATGATCGGCCCAGTACTTTTGTCAAGCTGATAATACCACCCACATCTATGTTGTTAGATTTCCACAGTCCATCTCACTGATGGATCACAAGTGCACCTAAAGATTGTTGCCTTCTGTCTGCACAGTTGGAATAAAACAATCCTGGAGCAACTGGGGGCACAGAATCCATTAGAGCTGCATCAGGATCCTGTGTCCCTCTGCACATCTAACATGGTTATATTTCATGTCTGTGTCTTGAGCGAGAGAAACCGTCTACTTTGACGGCAGAGAAAATGCTGCGTTGGCTGTTCTCGTGTGATTTGACACATGACTAGTTTCAGGCTCAGGGCAGCAGAGGAAAATCTTAATGACAATTTTTGATAAATGTGAGAATTGTTTGTACAGTATTGAGAATCGCACCACTTATTTTCTTTTTGATTTACTGTTATAGGGGAGACCGGGCTGATAACTATAAAGATTTGAGACAAACAGACACATTTATTTTTTTAGGTTTCAAAAGTTTTGTAGCATTTTTGTTTGTGCATGTTATTGTTGTCAAGCTGTAACAAATACTAAAGCATATTTTTATTTAAAACTTTTTGCCTTTTTCACACATATTGTACATGAGCACATGAGTGATGTGTATTCATTTTGTCCGACACATTAGCAGGTTACAGCATACTGCATGCTGTGACAAATAGTAGAGCAGGTCGTTTTTGCACTCCCTTACAAAAAAGAAGTTCATTCAAGTCTGCTATTGGTATACTTCTTTTAAACTTTAAAATAGGAAAGTATACTTTCAGTCTACTTTTTATGTACTTTTCAGAAAAGTGCTATACTGCTCAGGCATATACTTAAAATTACATTTAAGTATACTTGACTTACACTTAGAAAAAGTCTAAGTATATTTGAGCTATACTTGTGCTCTGAGAATCTGTGTTTTCATCGTTATATGCTAGGGGCGCTATTGCACATATTCTGGACAGAATTTCCAAAACACAATTGAAGAAGAAACCGAAACAACAGATGCTTCTACTTGTAATCTAACACAATCAAAACCATAGATATGTAAAACTGTGTAACGTTATGGAATAAAATGTTGACCCATGAAGAGGTAATAATGACTGTCAAGCTTTGATCAACTCCAACTCAACTCCATTTATGTTTTGATTATCATGAACAGTATTTTTGTTCAAAATGTTGTTTATTTATTTATCATTTATGAAACCCACATTCAAGTGTTTATAAAAAAATGCATGAAGCTAGAATTTTTATTTACAAGCAGATACCCAGTTTTTTTTTTTTTTTTTTTTGGTATGTTCAGATATTCATATAACGAAATATATACAAATTAACACCTAAATAAGGACATAGTAGTTTACTTAAAGTATGATGTAATGTTCAGTTAAAGAAAACCTATGAGTATACTTGCAGTATAAAACTACTAAACTTGTAGTTTACTGAGACTATACATAGTGTGCTAAAAATCCAGAAAAAGTATTTAATTAGTAAACTTTCAGTATACCCATAAGTTCACTTTTAGAATACTTGCAGTACAAACTGAAAACATAGATGTAAACTAGCTGTGTACTCAAAGTTTACTACTGTTATACTTAAAGTATACTTACAAGTATCCTTTATATACTAGACATTGGGCCAATTTAGTCCCAATGTGTATTGACATAGTACACCTAAAAGTATACTACTAGACTAGTACACTGATATTTTTATACTTACTACATAAAGTATACTTAAAAATATATTTTAACTTTACTTAAGTATGCTTAAAAAAATTATTTGAGATTTTGAAAATAACATGAGATTTTGCAGCACTTTAAGCAACATAAAATAATGGATGGAAATTTTGCATGTTGGGCCTTATAACCTTATAAGTTAAACAGGCACACAAATATTTTCTATTTCACTAAATCTGAGAGAATCCAGATTATTCAAGGCATTTTAGCTACACTTTGTATAAATTATCATTTACAGTAAATGTGATCTGCCTCCTCATGCAAATTAGATTTTATGGCAATCAAGGTCAATCCAAAAAAGCAACAACATAATATTGTGATTATCTTACACTTTCTGTACAGTACATTTTAATATAATTCTGAGGTTCCTAATACAATCAACAATTCTCCTCAAGCGTGTAAAACCCTCCATAATAATGGGTCTATTTTAGATAATGATTTGAAATTAAATGAAAGAATGTTTTGTTGTTCTGTCACGTTGATTGAAAATTGCAGGTAAACACACAATGAGCTTCTAGCCTGAGGGGGGAGTGAGAAAAATGTGCACCAGAAACTCCTGAGATAAACACAAGCAAACTCTGGCTTGATAAAAAACCCAATCCAGAGTGAATTAGGATACAACTGCGTGTTTATCCCTCACTGTCTCTTTTCTGTGATATGAAATAAATAAGTAAACAAGAATCCTTTTGCAGAAACCTGTCACAAAAGCTTTACGATTAGGGAGGGATGAGGGCGCACTATGACATGCCGCCTGATAACAATGACAGAGTGAAATGGAAATTTTGCTTTCCTTCCCTTTCCTTCCCTCAGAGAAAGTAAGAAAAGAAAAGCAAAAATGGAGAAAACATCAGGTTAATTTTTTGACATTTCGTACCCAAACCTGTCTCTTGCTTTGTGCCAAAGTGTTTTTTTTTTTTTTTTTTTTTCTCGATGAAAATGCTGGCGTATGGACACGAACCAAATATACACCTAACTCGTCTTAAACGCTATCTCGCTGTTCAAACACCCACGCGCAGAAAAGGCTCTAAACCCCAACGGCAGCATCGTGAAGTTATCTTCAGTCAAACACATGTGAGGATTGGAATACCATTTTTTTTCCCTCGCTAACCTCTGATGATTTCTTCCACAGTAACCTGTGACAAACCTTTAATGGGCTTTTAGCCTGTAATGTCATTGCAGTCACCATTTGCTCACTCATTGGAGAAAAAAAAAAAATGTTTCCAGCAGGAAACAATGCATAAAATACAAAATCAGACTCTTAAAAGTAATTTCAGAGCAGGCTTGGTAACCCAGCTGGGCAGGTTTAACAGCTGAAGTGTGGCTAATGGAATGATGAATGTTGTGCCAGGTATTATTTTCAAACAAGCATATGGCTATCTATTAAATATTAATGTGTTCCATTTTTACTATAGAACATCAGCTAGAAGGGTAATTCTCTTACATGGGGCAGGGTGCAGTGGAGGCAAAACTCAATCAACCCACATTTCTCAGCAAGTTGCACAGTCTTACCGTAAGCTCTTTGTCCCCTGGCCTCTCATCATCTCCCAGCTGTACTATTCATGCCCTTATGCAGCCTTTACAATTACTGTTTTATCTGGGGCTTGACAGTATAAAGAGCTAAAATGTGTGGCAAAAACTTGAATTTACTGCATTTGAATTTGAACTTACTTTACAACCGTTAAAATAAATGTGGTAAGTATGAAATAATTTTGGATGTACAGTACTACATCTGCCAAGTTGTTACTGGCAGTTGCATCACTTCACTGCCATTAAGAGTTGTTCATTGTTTAATCATTAAAGATGCCATAGAATGGAAAATTGTATTTATCTTGGCATAGTTGAATAATAACAGTTCTGTACATGGACATGACATACCGTGAGTCTCGAACACCATTGTTTCCTTCTTCTTATATAAATCTGGTGTTTGCTAAGGACCACTGAAAAATAGGCCAATTCCAACATAACAGTGACTATTACGTAAGAGCCGCGATTGTTAATAGTTACGCCCCCAACATTTGCATAGCCCAATCATCAGAAGTTCTGCAGCTAGGCTATTGTGGAAAAACAAACAAAAAAACAAAGCGAAGACGATAGTGAAAATGGCAGATCGGTTGGTGTCTGTACTCAGAAATGCAAGGAAAACAAATAAGGTGTTCTAATAAAATAAGGCGAGCCACTGAAGGGACATACATTGCATTGCAGTACTAAAGATTTCACTTACCACATAAACAGAGTAAGGAGAGCTGACTGTGCAAATGATGGCGAACGATTTACTGATCCTGAGCATCACTAACAAGCATCTAAACTTGTCAAATGTTGTAAGTACTGGCGCTGTAGTATAAGGTAGAGCCCTGCATTTGAGCCCGTCATAGCATAGTTTTCACGTCATAGCTTGCACGCATATCGGGCTTCGGGCCTGCTTTAGAAAAAAAACTTTAATGAGATTTAATGCGTGCGGTCCCCGGAAGCACCACTGATGCCTAACTCGCGCATAGCAGAGTATGAGCGGATCGCGGAGTGGAGCGGTGTGATTTTGAATGGAGGAAGGAGCGGGTTTTTTTTAAAGTCGGAGCGTCATGGTTTTCACTCTCTTCAAGAGCGCTCCACCACCGCTCCATCATGAGTACAATTCATGCCAATGGTCCATAATATAACTGCACATTAAGCAGGAAATCATATGTTAAACATGTTTAGCTTGATAGAGATGGATCACTCAAATCAGAAATAATGTGATCTGTAGGTAAAATAACTGACGAAAACGTACTATTTTCTTTACAAACTTTGCACTGGATAAAGCAGCAATACTCTTTTAATGCTGACAATTATCAGCTGTGGTCGGAACAAATATTGCACACTATGTTTGAAACTCTCCTGTTATTTTATTTTATTATATTTCATGAACAGGACTGTTACATTTCAAACATACTTAATTATTTTTTGACGCGGAGCGGTGTTTCTGATATCAGTGAGCGAGGAGTGGAGCTGGAGCGGAGCGATTATTAAATGCAAGGAGCGCGGGGGGAAATTGTTGCCGTTCCACTCCGCTTACATACTCTGCACAGCACAGAGATTTTCAGCCACGTGGTAAAGTTGTGTTTTTGAAGTTTTCTATATTATTATTTATTCTTTATATATTTGTTCATTATTCGTTTACTTTACCACTGCGACTTTGTATGTTCCGGTTTTGCGCAGAGCTGCCTGCCCTGTTCGAAATGCCTTTGTTCTGAGATGGTGATAATAAACTTTAAATCTAACATTGTGATATATTGATGTTTGTTTTATATCTGTGGATTGCATTGTAGACTAGTCAAGTGTTGATTTGATATAGGCCTATAGGTTAAATTGAGTAAACTCACTGTGGACCACATACCACTTGGATATCGATGTCACTTAAAAAAACTAAAACTTACATTTAAAAAAAACAAACAAACAAACACACAAAAAACTCCAAACATTTCTCTAAATTGTTCTGATAAAAAAAAAAACGAAACGAAAAAAATATAAACTTTCTATTAAATACGAATCTGGTCTATTTTAATGGCTGTAACAGTATAAGCTGTTTGGCGGAAAAAAAGACGGGCTTCGGGTCGGACTCGGGCCAAAAATTTTGATAAGCTGTCGGACACGGGCCAGGCTACAGCCTGTGCCTCTCGGGCCAGGGCCGGGCTAGGGCTTAGATTTAAGGCCCGTGCAGGGCTCTAGTATAAGGTAACACAATCACAAAAGTGAAAGTAAAATGATTGTGCATTCAAAGTGGCAGCTTCAATGACCCGCATAATAGCGGCTGGAGCTTCATGATTAAATATATATTTTCCTCCATTTGCGAGCCGCTCTGTGAAACAGCCAATCAGAGCAGAGCTCATCATTATTATTCATGAACCTTCCAAATAAGGTAATAACAGACCATGTCATTCTAGGGACAAATCCTAGGGCTGTAAATAGACCTGTAAAACCATTTCTAGAGAATTTTTGCTCTTTTGCCATATACCTTCTATGTAGATATCAGAGAACATTTTAAAATATTGTATCAATGCATTCTATGGCACCTTTAACCGAAAGTAAGAATTTTGACTGCAAAATTCAATTTAAATTGTAATATCCAAACTGGCAATGCAATATGTAAAATGTCAATGTATTTCTGAATTTACATTTGTGCAACATTTAGTGCAAAATGAAAAGTAAAAATAAATTATATAATTTACATTTGCCATTTCCTACACTACTTTTAATATGCAAATCAAAAACATGCTTTAACGCTTTTATAAGTTGCAAAATAAAAATGAAAATGTATTGCCCAAATTAATTAGATATGTTCAACATGTCCAAGAAAAAAACTGTAGCAAAATTATCATGTAAATGCTGTTCCTAAATGCATTTCTAATTGCTAAATGCATTGAGATTGCATTTTTATCATAACACTGTGTAATAATTGTAGCAAAATGCGGTGAGAATTTCAGAATGCATTCTGAGCCAAAGGTGCAGCAATGGGTAGCAAAATGCTGATTTAAAGTTTTATTGTTCTTAAATGAATTGACAATTACATATAAGACGTCTTAATTGCATTTAAAATATCCCCCAATGAATGTGGTTTAAGTCAATGTGGATTTGTAAATGCATTCCGACCTGATCACATCCCCAACCTGTCAGTCATTACATCAAGGCGGGGCTCGGCAACAGGATGCACAATAGGTCAATTCACTGTTAACCAAACACTTTTCACCTGCCTGAAGATCTCCCACTATTTACACTCCGATTGATGCACATTAGCAAACAGACAGGCAATTCTACACTTATTTACCACCTTACCTTGTATCTTATTATTCTTTAGATCGACTTGTGTATATGGAGTAACTGGATCTCTCCATGAATATAGCCATAGATGCTGGAATGGCGTTAGGAAGGAAATAAACAGCCACCGGACACTGTGATTGATGCCTGTGATTTTTACCTTGGCTGTGCAGGGCTTTGGCACATTCCATGACAGCTGCCTGTGCCTAGATCTAGTGAACTGTCATCTGGGGAAGGCACAGTGAAAGTAGCAGCGTTTTCTGTATGATCACGAGCATCAATTGAAATGTAAATCTTGAGGCATGCACAACGCTTAGGTGCCAGGAGACTCGATTATGGGTTAGATTGAGGGTGCTCGATTATGGGTTAGAAGAGAGGAAATATATGGCAACACCATGTCTGCAGCGCGACGTGATAAAACACAGCATTGAACCCACAGGGTTGGCGAACGTCGGTCCAGGAGAGCCGCAGCCCTACAGAGTTTTTCCTTCAACCCTAATCAATAACACCTGAACAAGCTAATCAAGGTCCTAAGGGTTACTAGGAAGCTACAGGCAGGTGAGTTTTTATTAGGGATGGAGCTGAACAATGCAGGACTGTGGCTCTTCAGGACCAGAGTTTGCCAGCCCTGCACTATAATCAATGCTGTCTATCGATGCAGCATGATGCAACAACTGCAAATAGGTAAATAAGTGAAGAATTGCACTGTCTCTTTGATCTAATGCATTAATCAAGTGTAAATGGTGCGATACCTTCAGGCAGGTGAAAAGTGTTTGGTTAACGTTGAATATTGTGCATCCTGTTGCCGAGCCCCGTCTTGATGTAATGATTGACAGGTTGGGGAAAATCCATATTGACTTAAACTACATTCATCAGGGGGTATTTAATGAAAATGCAATTGGGACATTTTATATGCGAGTGTCAATTCATTTAAGAAAAATAAAGGATATTTAAATCACCATTTTGCTACCCTTTTGCTGCAGAATGCATTCTGAAATTCTCACTGCATTTTGCTACTATTATCATGTTGTATTATGATGAAAATGGCTACAGTTTTTGCTTGGACATGTTAAACATATCTAATCAATTTGGGTAAAACATTTTCATTTTAATTTAGCAACTTATTAAAACTATATTAAAACTAGTGTAGGAAAGGGCAAATGTAAATTCTATAATATAATTTTCATTTTGCACTAAATGTTGCACATATGTGTTGGAAACTGTAAAAATTGAATGTTGCTACCCATATGCTTCCATAGTTTAAAAGGTTTTGTAAGGTTGTTTTTTTTTTCAGTGTTTGTGACATTGTTTTTGAAAATATACATGCAACCACTTGTACCTACAGACATATTTCGCTGCACAAGCACCTGATCTTTACTCAACTGAAGTTGTAAACCCAACACCATGACAAAAGGCAATATTGGATGGTTATCAGAGGCTTCACATTCTGAATGGATTATAGCCTAGAAAGCATGCAAAAAGTTCTTCCCTTATAATCACTAAAAAGCTGCAAAAAGGCACTCATCTTAGTTCATTGTGATCTCACAATGTTCTGTTAATCAAAGAATCTCTACACTGAACAATTAGTTTCTTAATTACATCACAATTACATTTTAATGAAAGAGAATCACAACCGTGCAGAATTCAGCACTGAACACAACTCCTGCGTAGGAGTGACTGAATTCTGAATCAACCACCTCTGATTGGCCATTGTGTTCATACATATATATATATATATATATATATATATATATATATATGTGTGTGTGTGTGTAATAATGTAATCTATAAGTAATCCTGATACACAACTAGCCTGTCAACCTGATTATTATTCGCACTATCCATATAATAGTTTTCCTTTAGTGTTAACCTGCCTGGGTGTGCTGTGTCAGTGAGGGGGTTCAATTATAATTTGTTTCCTTATGTATGATGCTTATTGGGGGAACACAAGCAATTTAATTTTCATCCCCCCATAAATCTAAAACCACAAAACAAACAAAGCTCTTCTCTTACACGTTTGTCCTCGGGTCAGCAGCCCCAAAGAGGAATCACTCTCATTTTAGTCCTGTCACTTTACAAATTACCTGATGCATCTCTGCAACAAAGTGATGGATATACAAACACACAGAAAATATCATATTTTGGATTTAACATATAAAAGCAACAAAACAATTAATAATAACTTAATTCAGTAATGGTAAAAAAAAACGGAAAGTATTCAGACCCCCTTAAATGTTTCACTCTTTGTTATATTGCAGCCATTTGCTGAAATCATTTAAGTTCATTTTTTTCCTCATTAATGTACACACAGCATCCCATATTGACAGAAAAACAGAGAATTGTTGACATTTTTGCAGATTTATTAAAAAAAGAAAAACTGAAATATCACATGGTCCTAAGTATTCAGACCCTTTGCTCAGTATTTAGAAGCACCCTTTTGATCTAATACAGCCATGAGTCTTTTTGGGAAAGATGCAACAAGTTTTTCACACCTGGATTTGGGGATGCCCTGTCATTCCTCCTTGCAGATCCTCTCCAGTTCTGTCAGGTTGAATGGTAAACGTTTGTGGACAGCCATTTTTAGGTCTCTCCAGAGATGCTCAATTGGGTTTAAGTCAGGGCTCTGGCTGGGCCATTAAAGAACAGTCACTGAGTTGTTGTGAAGCCACTCCTTCGTTCTTTTACCTGTGTGCTTAGGGTCACTGTCTTGTTGGAAGGTAAACCTTCGGCCCAGTCTGAGGTCCTGAGCACTCTGGAGAAGGTTTTCGTCCATGATAACCCTGTACTTGGCTGCATTCATCTTTCCCTCGCTTGCAACCAGTCGTCCTGTCCCTGCAGCTGAAAAACACCCCCACA
This sequence comes from Garra rufa, assembly GCF_049309525.1. Classification (NCBI taxonomy): domain Eukaryota; kingdom Metazoa; phylum Chordata; class Actinopteri; order Cypriniformes; family Cyprinidae; genus Garra; species Garra rufa. The sequence goes on along the minus strand of NC_133371.1, from coordinate 4,126,466 downwards.
GCATAATGCTGCCACCACCATGCTTCACTGTTGGGACTGTATTGGACAGGTGATGAGCAGTACCTGGTTTTCTCCACACATACCGTTTAGAATTAAGGCCAATCTTGGTCTCATCAGACCAGAGAATCTTATTTCTCACCATCTTGGAGTCCTTCAGGTGTTTTTTAACAAACTCCATGCAGGCTTTCATGTGTCTTGCACTGAGGAGAGGCTTCCGTCGGGCCACTCTGCCATAAAGCCCCGACTGGTGGAGGGCTGCAGTGATGGTTGACTTTCTACAACTTTCTTCCATCTCCCGACTGCATCTCTGGAGCTCAGCCACAGTGATCTTTGGGTTCTTCTTTACCTCTCTCACCAAGGCTCTTCTCCCCCAATAGCTCAGTTTGGCCGGACGGCCAGCTCTAGGAAGGGTTCTGGTCGTCCCAAACGTCTTCCATTTAAGGATTATGGAGGCTACTGTGCTCTTAGGAACCTTAAGTGCAGCAGAATTTTTTTTTTTGTAACCTTGGCCAGATCTGTGCCTTGCCACAATTATGTCTCTGAGCTCTTCAGGCAGTTCCTTTGACCTCATGATTCTCATTTGCTCTGACATACACTGTAAGGTCTTATATAGACTTATATAGGTGTGTGGTTTTCCTAATCAAATCCAATCAGTATAATCAAACACAGCTGGACTCAAATGAAGGTGTAGAACCATCTCAAAGATGACCAGAAGAAATGGACAGCACCTGAGTTAAATATATGAGTATCACAGGAAAGGGTCTGAATACTTACTTACCATGTGATATTTCAGTTTTTCTTTTTTAATAAATCTGCAAAAAAGTCAACAATTCTGTGTTTTTCTGTCAATGTGGGGTGCTGTGTGTACAGTAATGAGGAAAAAAAATGAACTTAAATGATTTCAGCAAATGGCTGCAATATAACAAAGAGTGAAACATTTAAGGGGGTCTGGATACTTTCCGTACCCACTGTGTGTGTGTGTGTGTGTGTGTGTGTGTGTGTGTGTGTGTATATATATATATATATTACACCATTATTTAACTAGGAATTAAAATTAAAAAAGAAAGTAAACCAATGCTTAAGTCTACGGAATGACAATGCCGGCCAACCAACCCTAAAGTACAGTAAACGATGCGTAATGGCTTTTGAACTTGTGTAAACAATGCTCAGGTGCCTGCATATAAATGATTTCACAATAATTCAACACTAACAAAAATGGAGCTGCTACTAATATTTTCTTTGCTTCAAAAGAAAGACAAAACTTGACTCTAAAAAAAGTCCCAATTTCGACTTTAATTTACTCACTAAGTACTGAATATGAAAATAAAGATCATCAATTAAAAATCCCAGGTATTTATGCTTAGATACTATTTCAATCTCTAAACCTTGAAGAGCAGTAAATGAGCATGAGTTTGAGAGTGCAGGCGTTCTTTTTTGTAAACATTATAAGTTTAGATTCCTCCGAATTATTATTAATAATATTGGGAATCCAGGGTCACGTCATGTCCTGTCTGTTGCACCCAGATCTTCGAGGTCAGTTCTTTGGTATCCCAGCCTGGTATCCAGTGTGAGGGATGCGCAGCTCATATCCCCAAACCTACTCACTTTAGTCCTCCAGTGTTTGAACTGATTCCCCTATCTGCAGCGCTTCCCATAACAGAAATCGCTTTATGGTGTGTCTGGGCCGCGTACACCACCGCTGAGTGGTGGCTTATGCTGCAGAACCTCCGGAAGCAGCAGCGTCTGCATCGGTGTCTTCAGAGGCAATGATGCCCGCTGGCGTTTCCCCAGAGGTGACGGCTTATGCTGCAGAACCCCCAGAAGCAGCAACGTCTGCTGCAGTGTCTTCAGAGGCAATGACGCCTGCCGCAGTTTGAACAGAGTTTGCGGCTTATGCTGATGAACCTCACGAAACAGGAATGTCTGCTTCTGCTCCTTGCACGGTGGTGGTGCCCAGCTATACACTCCCAGCCACGTGAACCCACGTCCCATTTTAAACCGGCAACAGAGGCTGTTTATTGCTACGTCAGTGATAGCAACGTTATGGAGCCACTCCAAGTTTTCTGAGTCTAGTTAAGTCTTGTTCATAGACTGGTTCCCCATTTCTTGATTCTAGCCTATCTTGGATTATCTCTCTGTCTCGCCCTTTCGGACTCTGTTTGCCCCTCGTGTGGACTCTTGCCTGTTTGTTGGATTACCTGTTTTCCTTGCCCCCTGGATTACGTTTCCCGTTGTTTGACCCACGCCTGTTTACTGGACTACTCGCGTTGGCGAGTATATGTAACAGAGCCAACAGTTTGCGGGTAAAACTATTATAAAATATAACAATGCAATGTAGTAAAAACAATAGCCAGTTTTTAAAGAGATTCGCTGTTTCTGACTTAAGTGAATAAAATAATCTTTTCTGAACATAAAATCATCAGGATTAGATCATCATGATTAGTCATTGTAGTAGTAATAACTGCACTGTTAATTAGTGAATCCGATAAACAGATTTGTTGACATGAACAGTTTGAACTGATTTATAGAACAGAACACACTACAGTTCAAAAGACTGGCATCAGAAGTTACTTATGTTCACCAAGGCTGCATTCATTTGATTAAAAAATACCTGTAATATTATAAAATATTATTGCAATTTCAAATATCTGTTTTCACTTTTTCTAAAACATAATTTATTTCTGTGATGTACAGCTTAATTTTCAGCAATCATGCTGTAGTCTTGAGTAGTCTTGAGTGTCACATAATCATTCAGAAATCATTTTCTTATGCTGATTTGGTGCTCCAGTAAAAAATGTCATTATCATCGGTTGTGCTGCTTAATATTTTTTGTGGAAGCCATGACAGTTGGCAGTTGGTCTGTCATGTTTTCCTAGTGTTTTTCCCCCTATGTTTCTAGTTCATTTGGTTTAGTCCTTGTTCTCCCCCTGTTGGTTTAGTCCTTTTGGTTTAGTCTTGCCCATATTTGTATTTCCCCCTCGTCATCTCGTTATCTTGTTTGTGACCACGCCCATGTTTCTGTGTATAAAGTCTGTGTCTGCTCACTCCACAGTGTCCGTCGATGAATTGTTACACGTGTTTATTGCTTGCGCCCGGTTTTTGTTTGTTTTGTATTAGTTTCAGTGTTTCTTTTAATAAACTGTTTATATTTCATTTACTCCGGTTCTCCTCATCATTCTCCACTCCTCAACCCCGCCTGGATGTGACAGATGACTTACGGCCAAGTAGACAGGCAATTTTATTATTTCTTTAATTATTTTGCAAATGTTGTGATTATTTATAATATAATCACACAGCTCTAGCAACAGCTCTTGAGAGATCTGCAACATGACGGCAAAGAAATTAGCATTGTGTTCAATGTAAAATGGGGCTTAATGGGTTAGTAAGTAGAAAATCTCATCAAGCCAATAACATTTCATCAAAAAGAATAAAGCATAAAGTAAGAAACAGTTCAAACTTGTCACATTTGTCCATGGCTGCAGAGACTGAAAATGATACACGACCTCCTGACTTCTTTTCACAGTCTGACAGGAAACAAACCTTTATCTCACCAGGACTGTTAATTCAGCACTAAAAGTCTTCCATGCTGACTAGGGAAAACAGCAGCGAAAGCAGCCACTTCAACACTACCTGTCTCCATTTCTGTGAATTTCCAGCTGAGCTTCATGTCTGCTGACTGCTGCCTACACCTCAACTAACTTTATATAAAGTCATTTCATTATATAGTACAATTAGCATATGAATTAACCACTAAATGTTCTTTTCAATAGTGTATTCATTATAGGTATTACTCAATAGCGATGATTTCAATGGCGTTTCATATCTTACAATTATATTCTTTAATAACTTTTAATGACAAATGACATTTACATTCTGCAGTGACAGGCACAAATTATGCTTGAAACTTTTACATTTACACTGATCTGATAATGATGTTTTGATTTAAACAATATTGTCTACTACCACATGTCCTTTGCACAAACTTGTTACTGATTGTTCTTTTGAAGACAAATTAATATCTATATATATATATATATATATATATATATCAACAAAATCAAGTGGTTCCCAAAATCACATAATGAGGTTTTCAAATTATTAAAAAAAAAAAAAAATGTTTATATCAATGTATTATCAAACTGTTCTGGTTTACATTGGCTGAAACATAACCTCCTCATACGACATTAACAGCATTTCTCAATAAACCGGACTGATTATTTGCAAAAAGTTGAAAAGCAATATGTCACAACAATATGCCATAACAGAAACACTCCAGTAAGCTCATAACTAACATTGTGTCCATGTATCAGCACTGCAGCAGACATATAGACTGAATTCCTCCAGAGGAGCAACTCATTTGCATTTTTATAGCAGCGCCGGTGGTTCTGGCTGTAATGACAGATCCTGTACACGGTTTGAGGTGATTGGTCGGCAAAGTGGCTCAATTACAAGGCAGAGAAAACATGCAATTGTAATATACTGCAGAGTAAACTGTCCAGTCTTTTTACACAAAACACCACTCAGCATTGCACACATTCAGGTGACTGCAGCATGAATATTCTCCAATATGTGGCTGTCTCATGAACTAACTATAAAAAAGCGAAAGAATGGTTAAAAGGGTCCTATTATGCTTTTTTCCCTCTTTGAATTTTAGCCAGTGTGTGGTGTGTATGTTTGGGCATAAAAAAAAAAAAACATTTACAAAGTTACAAATCTCAAAGTCATCTTCAAAGGGTATATAGTTATTTGGTTTTTAAAAAATCCCTTTTCAAGAACTACAATGAATGGTTCCTTTGGACTACATCGTTTGTTTTCTGGATGCTATGATGTCACAACGCGGTCCATTAGAATAGCATTGGAATAAACCAGTAAAAGCCTCCTTTACCGATCAAATGTGTTTTTGTAAGAAAAATATTTACATTTAAAAATAAATAATCACTTTAATCTAACTTGTGCATTTGTACTCAGGACTTGCTGCTTTGGTAAGAGGCGTGGCAGGACTGAAACGCCGTCTAAGCTGTTCGCCAATTGCAACGCAGTGGGACTTCTAACCAATCACAACACATTTTGTTTTTCAGAAGTCGGGCCTTCATTAAAATCGGAACTAATCGAGCCATTTGTGCCAGCCTGGGGAGAAAGCTATTGTAATAATGTAAATTATGTGAAAAATTAATGCGTTTTTTTGAACCACCAAGTATGAGAGCATGTTCCAGTGCACCCCCAAAACCAAATAAAGACTTTGTAAAAGAGTAGCATAGTGCCCGCTAAAAATTTTTTTGACTAATAAGCAAACAATCTACTTGAAATTTAAATTTAGTTTGTTAAATAACCCTATAGTGCCACTTTTGATTTCCCTGAAATTGCCCAGTTGTGTACAGTAGATTATGCAAGGCATTTGTTTAAACAGAATAGTTTGCCCCAATATTATTTTTTGAAGGTTTACTCAGGCCATATAAGATGTAGATACATTGTTTTCTCATCAGAACAGATTTGGAAAAATGTAGCATTACTTAACATGCTCACCAATGGATCCTCTGCAGTAAATGGGTGCCATCAGAATGAGAGTCCAAACAGCTGATAAAAACATCACAAGTAATCTACATGACTTGTGCATGTGTGTAATAAACAAAACCAGCTCTTTCCAAGGAGATAAATATGCACTGCACAAACACTGTTTACATGAGACAACAGTCCAAAATAGTTCTAAACAAATCTGTAGGTGGATTTTGATGTGAGAGGACAACATGGATGGTTTTTTTTATTACAAAAATGCAGCTTTTCACTTCACAAGATGTTGATTGATAGACTCTCATTTTGATGGCACTCATTCACTGCAGAGGATCCACTGGTGAGCAAATTATTATCTGTTTTGATGAAGAAACAAACTCATCTATATCTTGAATGGCCTGAGGGTGAATACACTTTCAGCAAATTTTCAGTTTTGCATGAACTATTCCTTTAAAGAATTCCAATATGAATTTTGGTAACATCTAACAATGAAGTATCCATTTGTTAAAATGAGTTAACAAACAAATAAAAAAATTAACTAACAAATAAAAAAAATTGTGTTAATTTCAACATTCGCTAATACTAATTATTAAAATTAAAAGTTGTTTGTTAATGTTATTTAACACTCTGGTGAGCACATGTTCTAGCAATTAACAATGAACTAACATAAAAACTGTAATACATGTATTGCTTATTGTTAATTAATGTTAGTTGATGCATTGAATGTCATTAACTAATGGGACCTGAAAGTGTTACCAAATTTCCTTACAGATTCAGAACTTAGTGAGTCACCTACATAAGTAATAATAATAATAATAATTTTTATTTAAATAGCGCCTCTCCAACACTCAGGAACAAAACTAATAAACATTGAGATCAATAGACAGAACTCATACCAAGGGCTGAAAGTACTACAGAGGTCACTTACATGCGAGATTATAGATACCAAAGCTTTTAGAACTAAGGAGTAATACTCAGAAAAAAATGTGTTTTTAAGAGGTTTTTAAAGGAGAAAAGGGAGGATGCTTGATGGATGTCTTGGAAAAGAGCATTCCGCAACTTGGGAGCCGCAACACTGAAAGACCTGGCTTCCATAGTTGCCAGACAAAACTTAGGGTTGACTAACAATCCCTCACTAGAAGACTGTAAGGAAAAGTAATATTTTAAGGCATCATATTCACTTTCATGTAAAGAACACTGTTCTAAGGTAGAAAGTCTAAGGCAACATGCATGTATCTTTTGTAGAGAAGGCAATTCCAGAATGCACTGTGGCAAACTCTGTGGAATACAAATGTTGATTATAAATGTACTCATTATTTAACAAAGACATATTTAAAAATGGACTGTTTTAGAGAATCACGTGTTAACAGAAACTCTGTTCAAATCAGTTGTGAGTTGAGTTGCACTTTGCTGCCTAATGTAGATTGTAGGTTTTAAAATAGTCTTGAGATTTGAATACGACTTCTACAATTAGCCTGCAATAAGATGTCACAGCTATGTATTAATGAAAATTTATGTGCCTATAGTTTACCTATTACCTATAGTGCCTATACTTTTGATTTTCCTGAAATTACCCAGTAATGTTATTCATTATTCCCATCTACACTCTTAAAAATAAAGGAGCTTTAAGAGGTTCTTCACAGCGATGCCATAGAAGAACCATTTTTGGTTCCACAAAGAACCATTCAGTCAAAGGGACCACCTCTTTCTTACCTTTTTATAATCTGAAGAACCTTCTTTCACCACAAAGAACCTTTTGTGAAACAGAAAAGTTCTTCAGAAGATAAAGGTTCTGTATGGAGCCAATTAAACAAAACAGTTATTTTATGGCATTGTGAAGCACCTTTATTTTTAAGAGTGTAAGTATGGATCTGTAAAATATTACACAACATCCAGTAGGATTCCAGGAGTCAAACATGATTCTGCTGGATAATTGGAATTTTAGACTGCACAGAAACTGCAGTATGGAGTTATGTTGTATTTATGTTGGTGTAGGTAAATGCTGTGTCAATTAAAGGTCAGATTCTTTTTTATCCACTTATGTAATCCACTTATGAAATCTTATATTTTACATTTGCTCTGCAACAGGGACAGTGAGAGAGAGAAAGCAAGAGCTCCAGAGAGAAATGGCTCCACTCAATTTTCAGTTTTTCCGGCTGAGCGCGCTGTGAAGGACACATGGAGGCTGATTAGATGTGGCACTCGTTGGACACAGTCCTTCCCCACGTTTGCTCAGCTCCCCACACAGACTGTGTCCACATACAGAGTCTCTCCAGCCTTCGAATACCCACACGGCACTGCAGAGGCCCACATTTGGGTCAATCCTGTAATGCAGTATATTTTTATGCCCCTCACATAGACTATGTCTAAATACGTTGGACAGAATATTAAACTTAAATATTAAACCTTTTTTAAATATATAATAAATAATAGTTCTTTTTTTTTTGTACCGAAATATCACAATTAAGTGTGCATAAAAAGTGAATTTTACATAACATTTCATTTTTAAAGACAGAAATCATAATAGTTTACATTTATCAAAATAAATAACTTCTAAAAAACAAACAAAAAATTGACAATTTACAAAAAATAAAAAAATATTTCAGATGTTTAAGTTATTAAATTTTTTGTCTTTTCATCAATGTTTATCAACATTAAATTATTATTATTGTTATTTTCCCCCTGGGAATATTGTTTTAATTTTTTTATTTAATAATACTGCTAATGTTCATTCAATTTACTGTTTAGTATAGATTTTAATATCAGCTATTAATCATTTCATCAAAAACTAATTTGCAAACAATTTGCAGCATGTTAAAATATAGTAATTCATTCATTCATTCACTTGATGCTGGAAATTATATGTTGGATTGCTGCTCACAAAGCTGACTTGTAAAATCTAAAACTAAAAAAAAACGTGGCAGGTCTATAATGACATCATATTTCAGAGAGTTTTCTGCAAAAGAATAGAGAAGAAAAAAACTTGAATTAAATTGAATTCTGTGATGTTTTATGGCATTACTGTGTTCACCTCCCTTCATCCTATTTTGCAAAAGCACATAAATCACTAAGATATTATCAATATTTCAAATGAATAAGCATTTAAAGAAATCTTATTTTGAAATATTAATTTAATATTCAAGTTTTAATAAATGTAATAGCAATGAAGTGTTTAACTAGGACATATTTCTAAAAGTCAGGTGTAGACATCATCATATTTCCTTAAATTAAAACATAGGCATATATTGTTTACAAAAAGCCACTGCATAATAGGTTCAAAAGGTACTTGATGACAGAAATAACCCATTTATGCTCACAGACGCTTGGAAACCCACACTTTCCATGAACACAGTCTTGCCATTCTCTTTATAACCGAGAATATCTATTTAGAGGCAAATTAATGCAGCTGTTGTGAGCCGTTTCTCCCAGAGCCAAGGAAGAATAACGGCTTTCCTCAACACTTATTTTGCTTTTGTCTAGTAGGACCAGCTGCGCAGGAAGTCCTCTTAACAGCTAAAGTGAAATGTGAATAAACACCATGAATTTATGTGTTCCGACACAAAGCAATTATGAGCCATTGTGTTGAATTATGAATAGGGCAGTGTATTAATTTTCTATGGGAATTGATTACTTATGAATTGTTGATTGATTGCTTCCAGATTTGGGATGAGCGTTCCAATGAGAATCAAAATAATTAATGACATGTAATCACAACACTGGACCTGAACATGTTTGCTTTCTTTAGCATTTAAAGGGATAGTTCACAAAAAAAAAAAAAAAAAAAAAGATAAATAAATAAACTATTAATACTGTTTTTTTTTTTTTTTTTTTTTTTTTTTAAGGATTAATAATGTTCTTAAAGGAATAGTTCACTTCCAGTGTCAGTGTTATTTTTGGCTTCCAACCACGTCCTCTGAATTTTTTTCACAGTGCAGAATGTCTTGTATTTTTTAATAATACTTTGCACTGTAGCCACTGGAAATTAAAAACATTTAGATATGGTCTTATAGCCCTTTCTTGACTTGTGAGCAGCCACAATGCACAGCCACAGGTCCTCAGTGAGCTCCTTTGTCTTATCCATGACTGTCTACAAACCAACATTCAGGCTGTGTCTAAATTCAGGGTCTACATCCTTCGGAGGACTCATTTGAAGGATACTACGTCACAGCGCCGCGACGAAGGCTGTCCAAATTTGTATGATCCTTCAAATGCGGCCAACAAATACGTCCTCCTTTTCCCCGAATTGGAAGGATGGGTCTGGTGGAGCAGGAGAGGAATATGCTTTTCGATGTAAGTTTAAAAAAAAAACTGGCGTTTCAAAAAATATTTTTTTTACAGTGGTTGTCTTTTTGCTTGCTGTCACGATTGCTAGACGACAGCATATGAACAACGGGTAAGGGAGGGAACTGAAAGAAGGGTAGGCTGTCCACATTCACAGATACCTACTTCCAGGTTTTGCGGTCGTCGGAGAACCCCTCCTCCTTCAACCGGGTAGGAAGGATCCTAAGGAGGATACAGACCCTGAATTTGGACAGAGCCTCAGAGAGCTTCTGTTTTTCACCTGTTGAGTTAAGTACAACAGCTGTTTCTGATTAACCAGGGTAATTAGGATGCTTTAGAACAGCTTGGACTATTTGGAATAGTATAGAACTTTGGATTTTCCCATAGACTGTGACAGTTTGCAAAGGGTATGAATAATTTTGGACATGCCACTTTTTGTTCAAATGTAAATAAAAGCTGATATTTATTTATTTATTTTAATTTTTTTCACAATGATGCCTCTTGTACATTGTCTTATTGTCGTTTGGGTGAAGCCTGTGTCATTTCCGGTCAAAAAAAAAAAAGAAAAAAAGAAAAAAACTTGCTGGTTGAATAAAAGTAACTTTAAGTCAGAATTTGCCAGGTGTATGAATAATGTGTTTTTGTTTTTTTTGTTTTTTTAGCAGGTAAGACCCTTCTTCCTTGGCTGGGATGGTTTAGAGCCCTTTGAAGCAGCATTTAAACAGCATTTTGGAAGGTCAAACTTGTCAAAACATTATATGGAGAGAAATCCTAAAAATGTTTTCCTCAAAAAACATAATTTCTTTACGACTGAACAAAGACATGAACATCTTGGATGACAAGGCGGTGAGTACGTTATTTGCAAATTTTTGTTCTAGAAGTGAACTAATCCTTTAAATGTGAATAATGTTTATTATTTAAACAGTCATGTCACTTTACAAGGCTTGGATTAAACATTAATTCATATGGGTTTGTTTTAAGAAGGATTGGTTTTTGCAGAGTCTTGGCAATCTGAACTTTGCAACAAAAATATCATAATTTGTGCTTTAAATTCTATTGGGTTTGGAATGACAGGAGAGTGAGTAAACGATGACAGAGTTTTCAATTTTGGGTGAAGTGTCCCTTTAATAAAAAATGAAGTGTGAATGATATTGGATATAGTTTTATCTTCAGGTCTTTAACACCTGATCCTTTAAGTTGTAGTCTCCTTTCAATATATATATATATATTTTTTTTATTTATTTATTTTTTTATTTTTGGATTGAGTGAGGCTTAATAAGGTGTGGTGTTTGTAAAGTCTTGCACTTCATTGAAGATTTGAGCTGTCATTTTAAGTGCTGTAGATTTGAATCCATAATTTATGAGAATTACACCAACTGGAGGGTTACTAAAGATCAGCGACCGCTACAATTTTTTCTGCACATTTATAGTAAATTGCTACCTAGAAACCATCTGCAATCAGCCAACCTCTGTGATTTGCTTTAGTGGGGAAAAAAAGCAAGTGGCCATGGAATCACCCAATGTGATCCAAAATTCTAAAGCGAATTTGCTCTGATATCCACGCAACATCTGCATCTGACAATTTGGAATCATTGTCTTCAGACACTTTTTTTTTTTTTCACACAATGTATTTGTACACACAATGTAATTAAAACAACTGTGATGTCATAAACTTATGAAACATCAAATGCGATTCAGGGTTTCGGATCAGTTTTTTCTAATCCTAATATTCTCATCCCATTAACAGCTACATTTATTGCACACATCTGAAGTTTGACATAAAATAATATATGCATATACAGTAGATATAGTGTCCTGCCTTATGTTTCATCACATTTCAAAATGTGAAACACAGCAGTTTTTTATTTATATCTGTACTGACCCTTAACATAATAGCATGTTATGCTGTTGCGTTACGGGCATCCCGAGTTCGATTCCAGCTCGAAGACCTGTCTCTCTCGATCCTGCCCCCACCCACTTCCTGTCTCCTCTACACTGTCTTATCCTAATAAAATAATAATAATATTGGTGTAGCTTAATGTAATCAGGTTGAGGTTGAGTCATAATAAATTATATTGGCCTATATATTTTTTGGCTTAAATTAAACTAATCAATTTTAATGTTACCACATGAAGTACATGTCAAATTAGTTGACCTGATAAACACAATTATGTACTTTAAATATTGCAGCAATAATGAGGCACAGTTTGTCACATATGCAAACACCTTAGACACTTTCTGTCACATATGCAAACACTTTAGCACAGCATTTTCAAGTAACCATATAAACACATACTAATTGTAAACAACCACTACAGCAAACAGTGCATTAATTAGCGTAATCATTTTTTAATTTACATAACCTCTTAATTAGGTGTTTTATAAAAACGTGCTATTCTGCTTTTAGCAAACATCTTGGAGCTACAATATTATTCAGGTTTATTTCACTAATGAATCTCCATTGTGAGTGGAACAGTCACTAAATGACCACAGTGTACTTCCTTCAAATCCAGTTAAATTCACATTACGTACAGACATGTTACCAAATGTTAGATCAGTTTACCAATTATACCCTGCTTCCACCACGACTTGCACACAGGGATTCCCATATTTCCACTAACCAAGGGATGATTTTCAAACCAGACACAGCATATCTTGCTGTGATGAAAAGCAGCAATGAAAATGTTCAAATTAAGAAGAGAATTAAATACAAGTGTCAGGTGAGATTTACAACCACCTTTGAAAGTGGCCCAAAGCGGATGCCAAAAAATAAATGTGTAAATGTGCCCTACAGACCAAAAACACAGGTTGACGCAGCAGGTAAAGTCTCCCAAGCCTCTTTTTATCTTTGACCTAAGTCAGGATGACATCCTCACCTCCTATCAGTAGATTATTTCTGGAAGAGTGTAAGTCATGCTGACACTGCTGCTCCTGGGGAATAGAAGCTTCCTTCCTGCAGCTTGGGCCGCAGTAACTCATCTAGCTAGTATTTGCCAAAAAAAAAAAAAAGGAACATTATAATATGCGGAAATGGCTCTCTGATCTTGCTCTGATGTTACTGGCTTATCAGAAGTATAGAAACACAGCAATCATTTCAGAACTTCATTATTATGCATACTTGCATATAATATGTCTTATCAATAAAACAAATGAGGAAAAAAGCGGAATCCAATAGTACTTTTAGTTTAAAATAAACCATGTCCCTTTCATACTCATCCATTGTCAATATTTCCTCTTATACAGACCGGGAACATTTCAAATCTTGCTTAACGATAACTGATTTTCCATTACATACGCAGGACAACGGCAGATGCAATGTCAAATTCAATAAATCATGCGTGGCTTGCGCTCCGGGTATGAAGTTTTTGAGTCTATATTACTGTGAGGAGCTTTGCAGCGAATTATTGTGTTCCTAACTGTCTTCAGACTTATAAAACATTTCTATAAACAGCTCAAAGGCAGATGATAACTGGACAACATTGCTAAATCTCCCGGGAAACTATTATTCTTTTCATTCTGTGAAAAAATAACATGCCACCGGTTCTTGCCTTTTTCAATATTTGTGCTATAATCAGAGATTCAACCTTTACAAAGCTATTATCCCAGTATTGCAGAGAAAAAAC
>NC_133371.1:4085056-4112554 GCF_049309525.1 Garra rufa | reverse complement strand
TTTGTACAGTATAAAAACCATTACGCCTATGGAATGTCCCCATAAAACATGTAAACCCAACGTGTGTGTGTGTGTGTGTGTGTGTGTGTGGTGGTGTGTGTGTGGTGTGTGTGTGGTGTGTGTGTGTGTGTGTGTGTGTGTGTATGTGTGTGTACCTGGTATTCATCACGTTGTGGGGACCAAATGTCCCCACAAGGATAGGAATACCAGTAGATTTTGACCTTGTGGGGACATTTCTCAGGTCCCCATGAGGAAACAGGCTTATAAATCATGCACAATGAGTTTTTTTGATGAAGTAAAAGTGTGCCCAATCTCCTGTGAGGGCTAGGTTTAGGTGTAGGGTAGGTGTAGGGCGATAGAAAGTACGGTTTGTACAGTATAAAAACCATTACGCCTATGGAATGTCCCCATAAAACATGTAAACCCAACGTGTGTGTGTGTGTGTGTGGTGTGTGTGTGTGTGGTGTGTGTGTTGTGTGTGTGTGTGTGTGTGTGTGTGTGTGTTGTGTGTGTGTGTATGTGTGAAATACATTAATAGCTAATAGCCAATATGGACATGCAAATCACACGTTAAAACAAGAGACATTAATAGGGAAATGGGTCTACCATTGCAGTTGTTATTATTAATAAGCAGATCATAACTTTCAATGCAATAATTCATCTTTTCCAGTTAACCATGAAAGAAAATAGTGTTAAAAACATGATTGTTTTTTTTTAATTCAACATATTTGTTATATGTTTCGTGGCATCATGATTTGCCAGTAGCTTGTTTGCATATAATTTCTGTCTATTCATTTAAATCAAATATTTTTATTAGAATTTCTTTTTTTTTTTTTTTTTTTTTTTTTTTATATTGGTGGTATGTTTTAGACAAGACTTTTTCTACCTGCAGACTTTAGTTCCAGCCCTGCTCCAACACAGCTGTCTGTAATTATCAAGTGCTACCTACGAGATTAATAAGCTGGTTCAGGTGTGTTTGATCAGGGTTGGAGCTGAACTTTGTAGGATGGTAGATCTCCAGGAACAGGGTTGGGCATCCCCGTTTTAGACCATTTTTAGTGTTTTTGTCCTTCTTTAGACATTGCTATGCATGATTTTGTTGTGCACTGACGCTTTAACTAATTTTGCACATAGTTCTTGTTTGTTTACATTTGTTGCACCAAAAAAACAGATGTGGATAGATTATTTGAAATGTCAAGCAGTGACTGCAGACTGTATATATACACCGATCAGGCATAACATACGATCACTGACTTGGGAAGTGAATAGCATTCTCTTCATCTCAGCACCTGTTAGTGGGTGGGATATATTAGGCAACAAGTGAACATTTTGTCTTCAAAGCTGATGTGTTAGAATCAGGAAAAATGGGCAAGCATAAGAATTTGAGTGAATTTGACAAGGGCCAAATTGTGATGGCTAAACGAATGGGTCAGAACATCTTCAAAAGTGCAGCTCTTATGGGGTGTTCCCTGTCTGCAGTGGTCAGTATTTATCAAAAGTGGTATAAGGAAGGAACAGTGGTGAACCAGCTACAGGGTCATAAGCAGCCAAGGCTCATTGATGCATATGGGGAGCGATGGCTGTCCCTTGAGGTCCGATCCCACAGATGAGCTACTGTAACTCAAGTGGGCTACACAGTGCATCGCAGTTTATTGCGTATGGGGCTGCATAGCCGTAGACCAATCAGAGTGCTCATGCTGGACCCTATCCACTGCCAACAGCACCAACAGTGGGCATCAGAACTGGACCACGGAGCAATGGAAGAAGGTGGCCTGGTCTGATGAACCACATTTTCTTGAAGAAGAATAATTATTATTATTACTATTATTATTATTAACTGCAGTGGTATTTTAAACACTGAGCTGTTACAATGGCAGAGTATGTGTTCTGGGACATACAATTTTTGCAAATTAACTGTAAAAGACAACATGCCAACTAGTAATTAAAGTAATTATCACCTTTAGTATTCTAGGAATAGAATATCTTCATGAATCTCATTTTGTGCACAGGGGCATTTAGTTGCTGGGACAGAAAATGACCTAATTTTAGAGACTGTTCAGACTTGTTGACATTCCCAGACCTGGGAAATTATTATTTTTTTATTATTATTATTTTTTTTTTTATCAGCAAGCAAACAAGAAATAAAACGTAATAGTATTAAAATAATGCAATTTTATTTAAAATGATAACTAAAATTTTCTTAGGGTTGAAGGCTTCTCCTTTTTTGAATAATGAAGGCTACATCATTGTGAACAAACAATTAAATTATTGTTTCATCTGACCATAAAACAGAAGACCAGAAGTTTTCTTCTTTGTCCAGTGGCCAAGCTGGCTTTTTATGTGCCTTATCTGGAGAAGTGGTGTCCTCCTTGGCCTGCGTCCGTGGAACCCAGCAGTGTGCAGTGCCCATTGGACTGTCTGCCTTGAGATGTTACCACCAGCAGAGCCCAGATTCATCAGGATGGCCTTGGTGGTGATACTTGGATTCTTTATTACCTCTCTCACTATCCTCCTGGCCAGCACAGGTGTCACTTTTGGCTTCCGACCATGTCCTCTGAGATTTTTCACAGTGCGGAACATCTTGTATTTTTTAATAATACGTTGCACTGTAGCCACTGGAACTTCAAAACATTTAGATATGGTCTTATAGCCCTTTTCTGACTTGTGAGCAGCCACAATGCGCAGCCGCAGGTCCTCAGTGAGCTCCTTTGTCTTAGACATGACTGTCCACAAACCAACAGCAGAGAGCTTCTGTTTTTCACCTGTTGATTAAAACAGCTGTTCCCAATGAATCAGGGTAATTAGGATGCTTCAGAACAGCTTGGACTATTTGGAATGGTATAGAACTTTGGATTATCTCATGGATTGTGACAGTTTGCAAAGGGTATGAATAATTTTGAACATGCCACTTTTTGTTCAAATGTAAATAAAAGCTGAGAAATTAAGTATCTTTAAGTCAGAATTTATATAGTTATATCTACATATATATAGTTTATCACCCTGCTATATGCCGTTTATCAATTGTCAGTGCATTGACTGGCGCTTGTATGTGTGTGTTAGCATTTTGCATTGGCTTTGATCATGTCTCATCCAGTCAGAATTCAGAGCCTGAACTACCCATTTTATAATTATTGCTTTGGTCTCCAGTAATGAACCCTGTCCTGATTGCCACAGTAATTTCAGAACATCAGTGACGTATGTTGATCATCTGACTGCATACATGTTTGTCTGTATCTCTGATTGACCTGTGAATGCTTTCCAGATCTTTTTTTTTTTTTTTGCATTACACATCCAACATGCATAACACAAACACATAAATCCAGCGAAACCAAGGTTGCTTGATTGATTGTTGATGCTGATTCCCTGATGAAATCTCATCCTGCAGAAAGCGTCTTTCTTTCCTTCTCCGTCTGCTCCTCCCCCCTATCTTTACACTTGCCGCCACTGCAACGGCCCTAATTTGCCTTTTAATTCCCATCCGTGGTGAAGAGCAAACAGACGGATGCATTTGTAAACAACTGTCTCGCCGCTTTCTACCTCACTGCCTTGATGCGACCCGGAGGTGTAGTTGACAGTTTTTCTTTGTTTTTTTTTCCTTTTCATAATCTGCAGGTTTTTCTCTCTCTCTCTCTCTTGCATCTGAATAAATCACTCTGACAGTCCTCCCTTTTCTGTTATCCGCCACTGGACACTAATATAGCCCTCCATATATGGCACACTGCCCCGGACCCTGAGCTCTGAAGCGGAAGTTGACAAGGTGCCTCAGAGGCAATGAATCGCATACATGTAGTTTTCTAATGTGCAGCTGAGCAGGAAGGGCTGCTCTTAAATGAACACCGATTCATCCTTCTTGCTTTGTACTTTAAAAGGCTGGTGCTATGTATCAGGAGCCAGTTAAATGTAGTAAGTGAATTCATGCTGGGAATTTTCAGATAACAATCATTATTTTTTTAACATTCCAAAGAGTGGAGCAAAAAATGATACACATTCAGAGGTGAATCAAGAGTAATTCCTCGGCTGGTAAACACTTCTAGCTTGTACTAAAGAATCAATGGTATGCAAATGATTTATGCTTTTCTCCAAAAGGATGAGGGTAAGTGAATACTGTCGTTCTTGCGAACTGATTTGAAATGCCTTTGGCTCTTGGATGACTTCATATCCATTCCACTTGTTTGCCTTGGCAGATTGCTATGATTTGGACATGATGTACTGACTGAGGCAGGGACCCATCTGTTCCCAAGAAATTCAGTGTTCATATTGAAGAAAAAGATGAGGGGAGAGAATGGGAAAGAGAGAGAGGGTGAGGGAAAGACGACACAGAAAGAGGAGCAACACTACTGCAGGTGTGCCCAGAGGATCATCAGATCATTATTCGTGTGTATCTTCAGATGCCCTGTATGAGAAATACCACCAATGAGTTCAGGCCCTCACAGTGAGAGGTTCAGTTTGCCTGGAGCATCACAAACAAGATAACTTTTTCTCTTGAGCATGCACTGAATATTAGTGAAATAAAAAAATAAAAAACTTCAACCCATATTTTTTTGTAATGTTTATATCTTACCACTCTTATTTTCTAAAGTGCCATTATTGTTAAAATAGCTGGCAACAAAAGTGAGTACACCCTAAGTGATAACAACAGTATGTTGTTTAACCATGCAAAGCCACATGTCCTATTCATGGTGTTTATGTTTTTGTCTGCTTAACAGGACCATACAAAGTTGTGTATCTTGTATTAGAGCAGTTACAATTTGGTGCTTTTAGTACAATTCTCTCATACTGACCACTGGATGTTCAACATGGCATCTCATGGCAAAGAACTCTCTGAGGATATGAGAATTAGAATTGCTGCTCTCCACAAAGATGGCCAAGACTATTAGAGGTTCAGTAACACTCTGAAAGTGAGTTACACTACAGTGGTCAGGGTCATGCAGAGGTTTTCCAAGATGGGTTCCATTTGGAACAGGCCTTGCAAGGGTCGATCAACGAAGTTCAGCACTCGTTATGTGCATCAGCTGCATAACCTGGCTTCAAAAAACAGATGCATGATTGCTGCCAGTATTGCTTTAGAGGTTGCGGAAGTAGAAGGTCAGCTTGTCAGTGCTCAGACCATACGCCGCACACTGCATCTAGTCGGTTTGCATTGGCGTTGTCCCAGACTGAAGCCTCATCTGAAGCTGGCTCACAAGAAAGCCCTCAAACAGTTTGCTGAAGACAACCTGTCCAAGAGCATGAATTACTGGAACCATGTCCTGTGGTCTGATGAGACTATAAGATAAACTTGTTTGGCTCAGATGGTGTGCAGCATGTGTGGTGATGCCCTGGTGAGGAATACCAAGACAATTTTGTCTTGCCTACAGTCAAGCATGGTGGTGGTAGAATCATGGTGGTAGAGTGCTGCTGGTACAGGGGAGCTGCAGTTCATTGAGGGAAACATGGATTCCATTATGTGCTGTACATTCTGAAGCAGAACATGTTGCCTTCGCTCCAGAAACTAGGCTGAATGGCAGTTTTCCAACATGATAACAATCCCAAACACACCACCAAGATGACTTGTGGGGCACCTGTGGGGCATCCTCAAGCGTAAGGTGAAGAAGCACCATGTGTCTAATGTCCAGCTCCGTCAGGAGTGGAAGAGGATCCCAGCAACAACTTGTGCAGCTCTGGTCAATTCCATGCCCAGGATGATTAAAGCAGTGCTAGATAACAATGGTGCTAACACAATATATTGACACTTTGGACAAGTTCACTTAGGATGTACTCACTTTTGTTGCCAGCTATTTTGATAATATCGGTTGTATGTTGAGTTATTTTTCAGAGGACAGTAAATCTATACTGCTATACAAGCTGCACATTGACTACTCCAAAATATATCCAAGTTTCATTTCTATAGTGTTGTCCCTTGAGAAGATATACAAAAATGGTTACTAAAATATAGGGGGTGTACTCGCTTTTTGTGACATGTATATAGCACCTTACTATATGTGATGCGATCTGGGAAAACCCGTCGGATGTCGCGCTGGGACATTTTTATGAAATTCGAAAGATAGATTAAATGCAAATTTTTGGTAAAAATTAGGTTTTCATCAAATTATTATTCCTTAGCATCTTGTCTATCATGTTTAGTGCAGAAAAATGGCGATTTATTGCAGCAAACTCAAGCTGTGTCTTTTTTTATGTTAGGAACACACTGCGGAGGTGCTTTCTCTGAACACCACAAAACAGTTGACATATCAGACTAAACCAGATAACATTTAATAAAGGTGTTTCAATGCACATTTCCTGCCAGTCCCGTGTAAACTACGGCACGCACAATTTTATTTTTTATTTTTTTTTTTTATATTGTGAGATATTGAAAAGGGCTTGAACACAGCTTTCATATGGTATCAAAACCTAAAATAGGTCAAATTTCACCATGTGTTGGGTTTTCCTAGATTGCATCACATATTTTCTATGGTATGAAAATCAGTAGCCTAAATACATTTAGTATAAATATATGCACAAATGCTATAGCTAGCAAAATGTGACATTAATTTGAGTTCAGTTCGCGAGAGAGTTCGATTCGAAAAAGGTCAGTTTTGGAGAGAATAACTCTTGAGTCCTCCATGTTGTGTTTTTGGGGACGTTTCTTGATTCATGTGCTTTAGTTTGTAAAAGTGGAGGAAAAAAACTAAGGCTGTTGGCTGTTTTTGAACGCCACAATACTTTAATAACATTATGCAGCATTTTTGCTATGTAAATGGATTAATGCTACATTTCAGCTTCATCACAAACTTCATTGTTTAAATGCATCTAATTCCACTTCAGATGCTTCTGTGTTTCCTCTGCAGTGGGTTTTGTTGATGCTTATTTCTTTTGATTAATAACAGCCCTATAGCGTCTTCTTAGTTTGATTGAATATATTAATATTGAAATGTAAAAGTAAGTAGTAAGCAAGAGCTGACAAAACACTGGTGAGAATATTGCTTTAGGGACAAGTGAATGACCAATTTATTTGTCCAAAGGACAAGCACATGTCAAGACGTATTGTTGAGCCCTGATGTGTGAAATAAACTCCAGCATAAACTCATAAAATACGATTCAAACTGAATTGGAAAGTCAGCAAGTTCTGCTGCTATAAGACTAGATGTCATATGCTCAGACTAACGGCAGTGTCAGTCAGCTATAGCAAAGTGCTATCACTGCTCAAAGCCAGCAGCTTCAAAGTGATTCCCCAGACTGTTTGGTCTATGGAGTTTTGTGCTTGGTAGTGTAGAACAACAGAGAATTGCAGCACAACAGAGCCGGAGGCAAAATTTTGCTCTGCAGTCACAAGAACAGCTCAGTTTGTTTATGAGTTTGCCATTATGAAGACAGCTAAAATATCATTGCGTCTGAATTCTTTGATCATGATAATAATGAAATGCACAATAATTAAATAAATAAACTAAAAATGCTTCCACATCTACATCACATGGAGTTAGAGCGAAACCCAGATCCTCCAAGACCCAGAACAAAACTACACCTCTCGAGGCCAAGAACTGTCAGTCTAAAAACAAGACTGTCCATTTTAATGACCTTAAATGATGAAATGCTTTACATCATTTATTCTATTGGAAAAAAGAGCCATCTCTGGTGTACCTCATGAAAAATAAAAGACTACAGCAACCTCATGTGTCTTCCAATAAATGAATAAATCTCTACACAGATTTGCCAAGATACCAATGCCTGCGATCAAAAGTCATACAGTAGATCTTAGTATAAACATTTCTTCATCCAAGACCAAAATTTAATTATCTGAAATGCTATCCACATTCGCTTTAAAGCTCTGTTGTCCTACTTTAGGTCAACAGTTGTCTCATTTATGTTTCTTTGTATCTCTCCCCAGGGATTTTAGGAGAAACATCTGAGATGAAGTTATTACTTCAATGAAACAACTGAGAGCTCCATTAAGTCTCAAGATCCTCTTGGATTTCAAAGTTGCTTGTTAGAATGGCAGAGTAGGCGTTCTGAGCTTTGCAATTCTTGCAAATTCCCTGTAATGTTGAAGATAATGTGCCAACTAGTAACTGAAGTAATTATTACCTTTAGTAGTCTGGAAATAGACTGCAGTCTTGTTTGAGATCGTAAACCAAAACCCAGATCATGATACAGACTAACGACCGCGAGATCCAGAAATTCTGTGTGAAGCAGGTAGAATGATGTTGATAACATGGAGTATTTTTGCATTTGAACTCACAAAACCTTGGCTTTGAGGATAATCTGTGCTGCATCGCTGCAGTTGCTTCTGTGTGGAAAGCAAGATAGCAGATATTGCCTTGTCAACTTAATGTAGGCCGACAGCCACACTAGATAAGTAGTCCTATGGAGATACTGACCCACAAGAGATAATGGCGACTAAAAAGGCATCCTATCTGGATATCTCTGTATTTTTTGTCATCCAAATTATATTATAAAAAAAATAAAAAAATGTGTTTCTTACTTAGATTTTTTTTTTTTTGTCTTGTTTCCAGCCAAAATATCAAAAAATTCTTAAAATCAAGAAGGATTTTCTAGACGAGTAAAAATTATTGTCTTGTTTTCAAAAAAAAAAAAAAAAAAGACAAAATTAAGTGAGTTTTTGCTTAGAACAAGCTAAATAATCTGCCAATGGGGTAAGAAAAAAATATATATTTTTTTTCTGTTAAAATAAGAATTTTTTTTTTCTTACTCCACTGGCAGATTATTTTGCTTGTTCTAAGCAAAAACTCACTTATTTTGACTTGTTTTCAGCCAAAATATCTAAAAATTCTTAAATCAAAAAGGATTTTCTAGACAAGTAAATATTATTTTAAAAAACAAGACCAAAAAAAAAAAAAAGTAAGAAAAGCAGTTTTTGCAGTGTATTCCTGAGGAAAAAAATCTGGAGTTTACAGTTTATATGATATAAGAAGTTTATAACATAAAAATGTCCAGTTCCATTTTATTTATTTTTTTTTATTAAAAAGAAAATTATGAAATGGAAACGTCTCAGGTTACGTATGTAACCCTGGTTCCCTGAGGAAACGAGACACTGCGTCATCAAACGCTATGGGGAATGCCATTGGCGTGCTGCACTCTGAACGTAGTGCAACCAATGAAATGACGGGAGTGACGTCACATGCGCGGTGACGTAAGCGACCAGGAAGTATAAAGCATGTGCGTTTGAAGCCGGCGGCAGCTCTTTAGGAATGAAGCGAGCGCCGCAGGGATGCGGGAATTATGGTCCATGACTGGTCCATGACGCAGCGTCTCGTTCCCTCAGGGAACCAGGGTTACATACGTAACCTGAGACGTTCCCTTCCGGGAATGAGACACTGCGTCATCAAACGCTATGGGGAACGAGATGTCCACGCCCCCATAATTCCAAGTCCCTGCCTAGTGTCTGCTAGGACAAGGGTAGAAAGAGTTGTGTCTGGTGAATCTTGCCAGAACACAGGAAAAGTCTCTGCCTGGGGAAATTGCCAGGACACGAGTAGTATTACACCTCTGTCTGGGGAACCGCCAGAACAAGAGGGAGAATATATGTACACCTCGGCCCTCAGGCACACGAGGAGAGAGTAATACACCTCTGTCTGGGAAACAGCCAGAACGAGAGGGAGAAATAAACCTCGGCCCTCAGGCACACGAGGAGAGAGTAATACACCTCTGTCTGGGAAACAGCCAGAACGAGAGGGAGAAATAAACCTCGGCCCTCAGGCACACGAGGAGAAGGTAGTACACCTCTGTCTGGGATCAGCCAGAACAAGAGGGACACAAGTAGTGCCTGGTGAACCTGCCAGGACACTGGAATGTCTCCGCCTGGGGAAATTGCCAGGACGCGAATGGTAAAACACCTCTGTCTGTGGAACCACCAGAACAAGAGGGAAAAAATATGCCTCGGCCCTCAGGCACGCGAGGAGAGAGAAATACACCTCTGTCTGGGAAACAGCCAGAACAAGAAGGACACAAGTAGTGCCTGGTGAACTTGCCAGGGCACTGGAATGTCTCCGCCTGGGGAGATTGCCAGGACGCATGGCAGTCAGGGTCGTTTAGCCGAGGACCTCTTCGACTGGAGGACGACCCTCAGGTCAGGGTACGGGTCGCAACACTCCTTTTTTGAGCCTCTCTATGTGAGGCGAACGGGGGGGGGCGGTTGATTACTTTCTGCAACGCTCTCCACATCAACCTCTTCAGAGGAAGATAGGAGAAGCGTTGACTCCTCCTCTTGGAGGGAAGGAACCGCAGTGCGGGCTTCCTCATCCAAAAGGAGGTCAATCGATCCACCAGGTGAGGAAGGAGATAGGGGTTCACCCGTCTCCATTCCCTCTAGTAGATCGAGCTGCGAACCCCACGAGTGCAGCTGCCGCTCCGCCTCGACAGAAGCGGGGCCAGACCCGCAAGGAACGCTAGCGAAGGCTCCCTCCTCGAAGAGAGCCTTCCGGGAACGGAGCACCCGCAGTGGAAGACGATCACACTGCGGGCAGCCAGCCCCCTCAAGAGCTGACTGTGCATGCTCCGCACCCAAGCAGACCACGCATAAATCGTGTGTATCCCCACCAACAATGAAGCGTTGGCAGGGAGGGACACACCGTGTATGTGGCTGCTCAACTGCTTTTCTAGAAACTTTCTTTCCCCCTTTCTTGGTTGACATATTGCTCAAATAAAAGTTGTGCAAACTGGCACAGAAAGACAGCAATATGCAACAGACAGACACACATAGAGCGCTCTCGCTGAATGACAAAAGCTGCCGCCGGCTTCAAACGCACGTGCTTTATACTTCCTGGTCACTTACGTCACCACGCCTGTGACGTCACTCCTGTCATTCATTGGTTGCAGACTACGTTCAGAGTGCGGCCCGCCAATGGCGTTCCCCATAGCGTTTGATGATGCAGCTCGAGTTCCCGGAAGGGAACATTTAATCGCAAGTTCAGAACTCACATTAAAAATAAAATAAAATAAATAATAATAATAATAATAATAATAATAAAAAAACAGAATTACAAGATGTAATCCAGAGAAAAAAATGTAAGATGTACATTTACATTATAAGTTTTTTACTTGCATAGTGTGCAACAAAAGTGTGAAAAAAAGTTCAAACTTGTGAGATTTGTGAGATTTTTTTCCCCTAACATTA
Organism: Garra rufa; assembly: GCF_049309525.1. Taxonomy (NCBI): domain Eukaryota; kingdom Metazoa; phylum Chordata; class Actinopteri; order Cypriniformes; family Cyprinidae; genus Garra; species Garra rufa. The sequence goes on along the minus strand of NC_133371.1, from coordinate 4,101,444 downwards.
ATGACACATCAAATAAAGTAACATTTCAATACATTAAACCATCCATTGTTAATTTACCAGTGTGATGTTCTGCATTCAATTTTACGTATGTTGGAAGCCCTTCTTTGTTCTCTCCCACCTTCTCTTGGCCTCTAATCAGCCGTTGAGTTGACAGGTCAGACCTGCCTCAGTCTCTATGTTCTCTCGCGTTCTGCAAGCTCCTTGATAAAAGGTTGTTTGAACTACAAAGCGAAAGGTTGAGACCACATTCATGTCTATGCATGGATAGCTTTACAGGGCACCCTTACTGTCATCTGTTGAAAGCTGTTGTTAAAAAAAAATGGCTGTGATCTTTTAGCCACACAACGGCATTGCAGGCAACTAGTAATTTGTGATGTTAGCAGTGGGCTGAGTGTCCTCCCATGATCCTCCTCTTTGAGTCACACAGGAAACACGGAGGAGACGTGTGGCTAATTAAAAGGAAAGAAAAACGAAAAAGTTGAGGATGACTGAAAACAGACTAAATGAATTGGATGATTCTCAATGTTTTGTAGATTTTTGTTCCATGTTTTTAGTTTTGCTCTTATATAATGCCTTGATTAAGCTCTCCGTTAGCATCCCCACTGATTGCAATAGCAGCTGCTTTGTAGGCAAATATTTGCAAGAAGCCAGTTTTGTTCATAGGGACTATAGGCACTACAATGCATTTAAGAGCCCTATAAAGAAAGAGCAAATTTAAACTTTAATATAAACAGATTGTGGTTAATAAGATGTTTCTAAATCAGCACACTCTCATGGCAATTCAGAACTTTTTTATGCTTTGGTGAACTGGTGGCTTAATATGAATTTGTATGATCTCATTTGTGTATTTTCGTACAATCGGCTATTTTTCAAACATTTTGAAATGAATCAAATCATTTAAATTCATATGAAATTGCCACTTTGTGAAATAGTATTTGTCTAAATAATAATTTAATTTAATTTTACATTTCTAATTTGTGTATGTGTATATACACTAATATTTCAAAGTTTGGGGTTGAAAAGTTTTTTTTTTTTTTTTTTTTTTTTCTGAAATATAACCATGACTTTCTATTTTAATATATATTGTTTCTTTCTTCAGTCTCAAAGAAATTATGTTTTTTTTAGGAAAAAAATAAGAAATGTTCTCCATATAGTGGACTTCTATGGTGCCCACAGGTTTGAACTTCCAACATGCTGTGTAATTGCAGCTTTAAAGGGCTACAAACGATCCCAGCTGAGGAAGAAGTGTTTTATCCAGCAAAAGGATCGGTTATTTTCTAAAAAAAAAAAAAAAATTGACAATTTATATACTTTTTAACCTCAAGTGCTCATCTTGTCTAGCTCTGCGTCAACTATGTGTATTCCTGTTTATGACAATTAGGGTATGTCAAAAAACTCCCATCTCATTTTCTCCTCCAACTTTATATCGTCCTACATCACTTTTTTACCTCACTTTAAGGGCTGTTTGACCCTCTTTGCATGTTCACTTTGTAAACATTGGGTCGGTACTTTTGCAGTGATGTAGTGCGATTTTGAAGTTGGAGTTGATGCAGAGCTAGACAAGATTAGCATTTTTTTTTTTTTTTTTCAGAAATAACCATTGTTTCGCTAGATAAGACAATTTGCTCTTGGCTGGAATCATTTAGAGTCCTCTGAAGCTGCATTTAAACTGCATTTTGGAATTTTAAACTTGGGGGCACCATCGAAGTCCACTATACACTCTTAAAAATAAAGGTGCTTTAAAAGGTTCTTCACAGCGATGCCATAGAAGAACCATTTTTGGTTCCACAAAGAACCATTCAGTCAAAGGTTCTTTAAAGAACCATCTCTTTCTTACCTTTTTATAATCTAAAGAACCTTCTTTTTTTAAGAGTGTATGGAGAACATTCCTAAAATGTTTTCCTAAAAAAAACATAATTTCTTTACGACTGAAGAAAGAAAGACATGAACATCTTGGATGACAAGGGGGTGAGTGAATTATCTGTACATTTTTGTTCTGAAAGTGGACATCTCCTTTAAAACTCAAACATAAGGTATAGGGCAAACTACGTAGATAATACTAATCAGATGAAAAGGGACTGAAGGCATATCTACACACTAGAATATCCAATATATATCAGAATGTTTGACTTCAGCCAATAAGCACAGAACACCCATCAGATGGTCAGTGAAAGGACTGTGGGGCCGTCTGAGGCATGACTACGTCATACGTTTTGTCTTTGAGAAGCCACGTCATTATGTTTGGAATATTGGACTATTTTACTTTTTCATTGTTCATATTAAATTGCACTTGGGCTTATCATCTTGCATTACAAGAGCGGACAGTTCTGGATGTTGTTTAAGTCTTAATGACCTGCAACAGCGTGGCTTTCATTTCATAGTCCATTTGTGTGAAATCTTTACTAATCTATTTCTTCACAAAGCCTCAAACGGCCGGTCTGAATTGGAAATTTGTCCAAAGTGGAAAGATGACGGGTGTCAATCCGTCTGACAACTTTAATTAATGTTTTAACTCTCAATATATAATACATTCAGAGCCTGGTTGTCTTCAGCACCTCACCATTGTATGAAACATGAACTACAAATATTTGAATAAGTAAACAAAACAAAACAACAGCAGCAGCAACAACAACAACAACAACAACAACAAGAAAAGAGTCAAGTTTGAACTATCAATACATATCAAAACAAATAGTTCACCCAAAAATAGACATTTGCTAAAAATGTACCCCTCACCTTTACTACAAACACAGAGATCTTCTCTTTACAAGACATTAGTTAATGAACTTAAGGCAAGTGGGTTATTTGTGAATTATTGTGTTTTGTTTTTTTTTCCAACTGTTTGGACTCTCAGTCTGACAGTAACCATTCACTTTGGAGGATCCATTGGTGAGCAAGTGATGGAATCTTACATTTCTGTCTGATGAAGAAACAAACTCATCAACATTTTAGATGGCCTGAGGGTGAGAAAATGTTCAGCATTTGGTGTGTGTGTGTGTGTGTGTGTGTGTGTGTGTGTGTACCTGGTATTCATCACGTTGTGGGGACCAAATGTCTCCACAAGGATAGGAATACCAGTAGATTTTGACCTTGTGGGGACATTTCTCAGGTCCCCATGAGGAAACAGGCTTATAAATCATGCACAATGAGTTTTTTTGATGAAGTAAAAGTGTGCACAATCTCCTGTGAGGGCTAGGTTTAGGTGTAGGGTAGAGGAAGTAGGGTGTAGGGCGATAGAAAGTACGGTTTGTACAGTATAAAAACCATTAAGCCTATGGAATGTCCCCATAAAACATGTAAACCCAACATGTGTGTGTGTGTGTGTGTGTGTGTGTGTGTGTGTGTGTGTGTGTGTGTGTGTGTGTGTGTGTGTGTGTGTGTGTGTGTGTGTGTGTGTGTGTGTGTGTGTGTGTGAACTATTCCTTTAACTAATCTAGAATAGTGTATGTTTGGATTATGCAAGGGAAACCATTATCTGAGTACATCAAGCAGCAAGCACCTCTGCCAAGGTAGGTAGTTCAGTAACAACTTCTGTATTAAACTATTGTGCTGTTTCAACATTCATGTGCATCAGTCAAGCATTTCACAAGCATTTCACGGGTCATGGATGTTCGATGTGTGTGTATAATTATGGCTGTTGGCCAGCTGGCAAGCATTTAATGGTGCTTCAACAACTCATGCTTCTGAACTATAACAACACTCATGCATACACAGATCCATGTGCAGAACTAATGTAATATAAGTGCCAACAGATCTAAACCATTTTTTATAGAAATCATAAGATGTTTCTATAGCAAGCCCTATATGTAGTGAATTTGCACTGTTCACATATACTCTTAAAAATGAAGGCACTTTAAAAGGTTCTTTATGGAACCATTTAAACAAAAAAGGTTCTCCTATGGCATGGTGAAGCACCTTTATTTTTAGGAGTGTATGGCTGTAAATTTCAAGATCATTCTTTGCAGACACGGTGTATCAAGGCATATGAGACAGCAAAAAAAACAGCGAATTGAATAGAGATGAACCTGTTGTTAGGAAAGCCTGTCAGGAATCAATTAGCTCTCCATCTCAGACACTGTGAATGGCAAGGTGTGAGGGAAATCGCTGTCTAATTCCCAGAGGTGCACTGTCAGTTGATGGCCTATCAATTCTGCATCCACTCTTGTCCTCTGGTAAATGAGGTGTAGATGACTCAAACAGTGCTGGGGGAACAAAAATAAATAATAAAATACTCATTTAGCAAAACATCTGCTTGTCAGGTAAGAAATCATTTGACAGACAGTAAGTGGAACTCATCAATTAAAGGAATGAGTAGACATGAGCTGATAAAATGTCCAGCATGGTGATTATTTAATAATGCATGTATGCATGAATGTATCTATTTAGCAGCATAGATGCTTTGGAGAAAAAAAAAAAAGCCCCTATATACATCTTTGCAAAACACATACCTACGGTATGTCACAAACGTGAACATCCCCCACATTTCAGCAACCATTTTAGTATATCTTCTCAAGGGACAATACTATAGAAACTTGGATATATTTTAGAGTTGTCAATGTGCAGCTTGTATAGCAGTGTAGATTTATTGTCCCCTGAAAATTACTCAACATACAGCCATTATTGTCAAAATAGCTGGCAACAAAAGTGAGTACACCCTAAGTGAACTTGTCCAAGTGTCAATATATTGTGTTAGCACCATAGTTATCTGGCACTGCCTTAATCATCCTGGGCATGGAATTGACCAGAGCTGCACAAGTTGTTGCTTGGATCTTCTTCCACTCCTCACAGAGCTGCTGGACATTAGACACATGGTGCTTTCTCCACCTTACGATTGAGGATGTCCCACAGGTGCTTAATAGGGTTCAGGTTTGGAGACATACTTGCAAACTGCTTGTGGGCTTTCTTGTGAGCCAGCTTCAGATAAGGCTTCCTTCTGGGATGATGCCTATGCAAACTGACTTGTTGCAGTGGGTGGCATATGGTCTAAGCACTAACAAGCTGACCTTCTACTTCTGCAGCCTTTAAAGCAATACTGGCAGCACTCATGCATCTGTTTTTTGGGTTCCATTCAGAACAAGCCTTGCAAGCATCAATCAACAAAGTTGAGCACTCGTTCTGTGCGTCAAGTGCAGAACCTGAAATCTTGGAAAACCTCTGTATGACCCTGACCACTGTAGTGTAACTCGGTTTCAGGGTGTTACTGAACCTCTGATAGCCTTGGCCATCTTTATGGAGAGTAACAATTCTAATTCTCAAATCCTCAGAGAGTTCTTTGCCATGAGATGCCATGTTGAACATCCAGTGGTCAGTATGAGAGAATTGTACTTAAAACAACAAATGTTAACTGCTCTAATACAAGATACACAACTTTGTATGGTCCTGTCAAGCAGACAAAAACATAAACATGATGAATAGGACATGTGGCTTTGCATGGTTAAACAACATACTGCTGTAATCACTTAGGGTGTACTCACTTTTGTTGCCAGCTATTTTGACAATAATGGCTGTATGTTGAGTAATTTTCAGAGGACAGTAAATCTACACTGCTATACAAGTTGCACATTGACTACTCTAAAATATATCCAAGTTTTATTTCTATATTATTGTCTCTTGAGAAGATATACAAAAATGGTTGCTGAAATGTGAGGGGTGTACTCATTTTTGTGAGATACTGTATACATACAATTCACTGCAGTTTCTAATGGAAAGAACATTAGTGGCATTAAAACACCAGCAACACAAATTATTATTACAGGACAAATTATTGTGATTAACAAAGGCTTATTTTCACACGTTTCTTCATTGAAGTTTTACCATATAGTGCATGATTTGTAAACTAAAATATATTGATGTTAATATGTATTAATATATATTGAATATATATTAATGTAAAAAAGCTCAAAAAACTCAAATTGCATCATTAAATGCAATCATTTAAAATAAATTGTAATTTCATTTTTACTTGAATTTTACTTATGAATCCCTGCAAATATGTAGACCCAAAATATCATGAATGAAACAAATGAATTACGAATGAAATGCCAAACTATTAACCTATTTGATTACATAAAACATGTTACTGTAGTAAATCGAAATATCGCACAGCCACTGACAACTTGACCACAACTGCAATATAATGGTCAAATCAACAACATTAAACTAATTAAGCATCAGCAGGTTCAAGTCATTCTAGCCTTTAACCGGCCTTGCCATTTGGTTTAATGGGTAAGGCTTGACTCACAGAGACCACAGCTGTCATTGACTATTAATGTGTCACATTGAGTGGGATGAAAAATAATAGCAGTGATTTCAAACCGTTGCCAGCCAGAGAGGTTAAAGGATCACAACACCATTTGAATGTCTGTCGGCTCTTTAATTAAATATTCTGTTTTGTACCATCCATAATTATTCTCTTATGGTGTTTTAAAAGTGGAATATTAGACAGTCACAAGCTGGCACCATTTAAATAAAGCCATTATGGCTTACAAAACAATGCAATTGTTCATGACGGCAGAAACAGAATAGTCCAGAGAACTGAGCATTTAATGAATGTGTCACTAAAAGCACTGTTTTCTAATCTTAATGAAGTCTGTGCCACTAACAAAACTGCAGAATAACATAAATGCTCATCTCCTACTGCAATATAAATCTGCTTCTATTCACAATACTGTCATTGCTTCACTGATGCTCAACAGAATGGTAGAGCTGCCTTTAGAAAAGAAATAGAAAAATAATAAGTGAAGACATTGTGACTGAATATGCAAGGACACTTGATTGTCCTTTGAAATCAATCCGCTGGCATATTAATTATCTCCTTGGCAAAACACAAATGATTCTAGGGGCAACAAACTCTTCCAAGCAAGCAAAGTTGCATCAAAAATTGTATGAAGAAAATCTTCAGTGCCACATGATCCCTGCTCTATTATTAGAATTGTCTATGTTAGCAACTATTTTTTTTGAACATCTGATACTTTTTTCAGGATTCTTTGATAAATAAAGTTAAAAAGAACAGCATTTATTCAAAATATAAGTAAAAAATGTATCACAGGTTCCAAAGTAATATTAAGCAACACAACTGTTTCCAGCACTGATAATAAATCAGCATATTAGAATGATTTCTGAAGGATCATGTGACACTGAATACTGGAGTAATGCTGAAAAATTCAGCTTTGATTACAGAAATAAATTAGATTTTTAATGTATATTAAAATATATGAAAGTTTTTACATCGTAATAATAATTCACAATATAATTTTTTTCTGTATTTTGTATTAATTTATTCTTTATTCTACACATTCTAAATTAATTATTTTTGTATTCCAAATTTATTAAGTCTTATTCTTTGTCTCTTTCTTTGCATAGCATTTTTATAGAAGGCAACTTCTTAAAGTGAAATTACAATTCTCATCATTTACTCACCCTCATTTCTTTCCTCTGTTGAATGCAAAGGAACATATGTTAAAGAACGTTTGTAAGCAGCTGCTGGTAGCCATAGACTTTCACAGTATTGTTTTTTTTTTTTTTTATATATATCATCTGGTTACCCACGTTCTTCAAAACACCTTCTTTTAACAGAATAAAGAAATTCATATAGGTTTGAAATAACATGAGGGTGAGTAAATGACGACACAATTTTCATTGTTGGGTGAACTGTCCCTTTTATTGAGATGAGAACATGGGAGTTCAAAAAAAAGAAAGAAGTAAAGCTAATACAGACCTTAAGGGAAGACGTAGTGAAACAACAGTGAGCAAATATTATGTAGTTGTAGGCAGGGATATTATGTTATGGATGAGCCCTTAGGTTACACCATAGAGGACCGTTGTGGGCCCCCCTTATCTAAGGCCATGGTACAACATTCCTAGTTGTCCCATCGCTAGTAGCAAAGCACACATTTCTGTTTTTAAAAATGTGGAATTGGACGTAGGGGTCTTGAAATGTGTTTGAAAAATGTAATAACCTGACACTGCGTCATAAAAATATAGCTTTTACAGACACGGCAGTAATACAGCCTTTGTGAATGGCACTTCGATTACAGTGGCTGGCAGCTGTCTGTCTGCATTCCCATTGGTTGCCGCTGCATTGCACCACTGCTCATTTGCATAAAGTTGAACTCTGCTCAACTTTGTCGTATTTTCAGCATTCTCTGTTCCTCGCATCACACCAAATTCTTATTTAAATTGAATAACATTTTTGCATATGCTTTATCACTTTTGTTTCTGCAAATTACTGTCATTTTGAACACACCTTTAGGGTGATGTTTGGTGTAGAGTATGCGTAATACATTTGCATATAACATAATGCTGTTGGCTACTTGTACAACTCACTCAAAAATGTAACAACTGTGTATCTATTCTCTGAAATTCATGTACAGAATGTTTTTGTACACAGAAATACACTGCTAAATAAGCATGAGTCATACAAACTATTGTCATTGACTACTTGCAAAGAGCTGAAGCTGAACAGCATGGAGTTTTTGCATTTGCTCACGACTTGTAGACTGCATATTTGTGTGGTCTTTTTAAGAGCAGAAAGGCTGCTGTGTATTTCTGCATTAGTCATTATAATGGGACTGAAAAACAGTCAAGTCTGTTCCATAAGAAGCAGCTAGGAGAAATTACTGAACCCTTGAAATTATGTTTATAGCCCTTTCAATTGCAATCACAAATTGGCGGACATAAATAGTGCAATAAGACCTGCTATTTCCTTGGTACAACATAGTAATGAATACAGAAAATTGCCACTAATAGTGTGATGAGAATGTGATCTATAGCTCATTGTACACCCTTTCAACATTCTCATGTAATTTACTTAATTACTGAAGAAAGCTATTGGATCAATGAAAATGTATAGACTGTTAATCTTTAAGCTGTTTTTCCTATAAAATGTGTTGAATATTTCAAGACAATTACTTAAAAGTACTTCAAGGCATTTTAGTTGCAGAATGCAGTTAGGCTTATATCTGATATGTCTTTGATTGCTTGCACATCTTCCTATGCAAGCTGCCAGTTTCAATCTCAACTACAGAAATTCGTGTCAATTAATTTTTCACTGGATCAATCAGACTCTATATATGGTCCTATTTCTTTTCTTGCCAACATCTGCTTAATTAACCCACAGGGCCTGTGATACTTTACTGTATTGAGTCATATAACTTGTTTCCACTCAGATTAATTTAATTCTGAGGGCCATATTTACTAACAGTATGTTTACTAACAGCCAGCGCACACCCTCTTTTGGTGTTAAAAATTACTGTCTGCTGAAGACAGGCAGTGAAACAATAGCAATACAAGGCCTGGACAGTTTCATAGTATAGCCTAATGGTTCTCAATTCATTTTAGTTCTCAAGGGGAGTTTGCCTGACAGGCGATCTGTCCAACAAACAAGTAAAAGAAAAGGAAAGGATGTGACATGTGGCTAAGTATGGTATGGCCCCATACTTGGAATTTGTGCTCTGCAATTCACCCATCGAAGTTCACTGGTCATTCACTCTCCCCACCTACAATCCCTGCCGGTATTGAGACTCAAACCCGCAACATTTGGGTTATAAGTCTGACTCCCCTGTTGAGAAAAAAAAAAAAAAAAAAAAAACTGCATATGCTGGTTAGGTGTGTTTTAAAGCATAGCATGACAGTAGATTAACGTTGGTGGAATTAAACTTGAATTTAAATTGATTTGCCTAGTAATGAATGAAATAAGTATTTGATTCCCTAACAATCAGCAAGATTTCTGGCTCCCAGGTGTCTTTTATACAGGTAAAGAGCTGAGATTAGGAGCACTCACTCAAAGGGAGTGCTCCTAATCTCAGCTTGTTAAATGTATAAAAGACACCTGTCCACAGAAGCAATCAATCAATCAGATTCCAAACTTTCCACCATGGCCAAGACCAAAAAGTTGTCAAGGGATGTCAGGGACAAGATTTTAGACCTACACAAGGCTGGAATGGGCTATAAGACCATCGCCAAACAGCTTTGTGAGAAGGTGACAACAGTTAGTGCGATTATTCGAAAATGTAAGAAACACAAAATAACTCTCAATCTCCCTCGGCCTGGGGCTCCATGCAAGATCTCACCTCGTGGAGTTTCAATGATCATGAGAATGGTGTGGAATCAGCCCAGAACTACACAGGAGGATCTTGTCAATGATCTCAAGGCAGCTGGGACTATAGTCACCAAAAAAAAAAAAAAAAAAAAAAATTGGTAACGCACTTCGCCGTGAAGGACTGAAATCCTGAATGAACATCTGAATGATTTAGAGTAGAAGGAGAAGGAATGCTGCCTCTGACCCCAAGAACACCATCCCCACCGTCAAACAGGAGGTGGAAACATTATGTTTTGGGGGTGTTTTTATTTTATTTATTTTTTTGCTAAGGGGCCAGAAAAACTGCACCGCATCATGGGGCCATGTATCGATGGGAACCTCAGCCAGGACATTGAAAAGGAGTGGCTCAAGAAACACATTAAAGTCCTGGAGTGGCCTAGCTGAAGGATGGAGCTGAGGGTTCGAGTTGCCAAATGTCAGCCTCGAAACCTTAATGAAAATCCCTCCTGAGATGTGTCCAAACCTGGTGGTCAACTACATGAAGCGTCTGACCTCTGTGATTGCCAACAAGGGTTTTGTCACTAAGTACTAAGTCATGTTTTGCGAAGTGGTTAAATAATTATTTCACCCATTAAAATGCAAATCAATTTATAACTTTTTTGAAATGTGTTTTTTTGCATTTTTTGTTGTTATTCTGTCTCTCACTGTTCAAGTAAACCTATTATTAAAATTATAAACTGATCATTTCTTTGTCAGTGGGCAGATGTACAAAATCAGCAGGGGACCAAACTATTTTTTCCCCCTCACTGTTTTGTTATTTTTTATTTATTTTTTTTTATAAAAGTGACAAAATTTGAAAGCTGAGACATTGTTTCATAACTAAAGTAACTTGCTCTGTCTTGTCTATCAGTGTGCTGTCAGTGTCCTTTTTGCTCAGCGATGTTTTGTTTTTTTTCAGCGTGAGAACATGATTTTTAGTGTGAAAGCATGACTTGTCAGTTATAGCAACAGTAATGAAGGGGGGCAAGTTTTGTGAACGGTCAGTTGGATTATTTTTCTTTTGTAAGTAGGTGTTTGAAATCATTAAAAAATGACATTTTGTTCAAAACCTTGTTGAGTTGTTGAGGTATAGCCCATGTGAAATTATCCCTGGTCTTCCCCATGTCCTGTTCACAGGGCAGAACAGGGCAATAGTGCATTTTCATCTTTAGAGTGAGTGAATCCAGCACTGGAAAGAGCAACATACTGGACCAAGACACCCTAAGATGTGACACTACCGACCAACTGTGTAATTATATAGAACGTCTTCTGCATATGGATAGAGAAACTGAGATTAGCCCAATACAGAAATAGTGCACTCACTGTATATGCATATGAAATCAGTGAACTGAATTTATGGAAAATGTAATAGATTGAGAATAAATGTTGAAAAAAGAGTGGATAAAATGAAAGAAAAAAAATAGTATCGATTCTCTGCTTTTCTGAGCTGTGATAAGGAAAAATGAGCTTTACTCTTTCCTTTAAGCGGATTGAGAAAAATCACCATCCACTTTTCTTTTCTCCTAAATGTAAGTCCTGTTATCGGACTAGTGTTTCTGTGCTTTGCTCCGTGTTCGTGGTAGGCTGATTAGAGGTCTGGTTCTAATGTTAAGCCTGTTTTATGCAGGAGTCTCGCATTAGCACAGGTGTTGCTGGGAATGTCCAATACAGACTTCAACAAAAATTCATTAATATGTATACAAAAAAGCACTGAAGGAAACATATGATCAGCAATAAAAAAATCCTTTGATCTTTTGAAATAAGATAATGAATGAATGAATGAATGAATGAGTAAATACATACAAACATACATAAAATGTGATGTGAAACTAAATTGAATCAAAACATTAAACTTTGCAGGAAATCAAGAAGCAAAAATATATACGATCATAAGAACACATGAAAATCGATTTTTAAAAACAACTTTCATAAACAGTTGAAAGGCCTGCCACAATCACAAGTGCAATTTATTTCCATCACAGTTGTCTGTATTGACAGTGTTCATCTGGATAGTGTTTGGCTATGATTAACTCTTCACCCATGCCAGCAAGCACCTGCCAGTGTTTATTGAGCCCTGCGCTACAAAAATGACAATGTTCTAGACTGAAATGGCTTTTTAAAGCTTGCTTGATAGAGCCAAGATTTTCATTTTCATGTTTCTGTCTCACTCTCCCTCTTGTTTTGAAGACAAGAGCATCAAGATGTCATCTGTTCTGGCAGCCTGTGAGAGCACTAGCATGCTGCCCTGACCCTGAGAATAGTAGATACAGACCCACTCACATACCGGCTCCCCAAGTTCAATGGGGAACCAAAGTTAAAATGGGGGTTGAAGAGTTTTCCTTTATAACTCCAGTCCAGGTCCAGTTGCGGTTATGATTTTGGCACAATCTGCTAGACGTAAAATGTCATGGGGAAACGACAATGACCATCAGGATGCTAGATTCAGTTGTTTCATTCCACAACCACAATGATCACATGTCTGCAATGCTTCACAGTGTCACCACAGAAAGACTAGCACATTTCTTTTTTCTTTTTTTTTTCCATCATCCATGACGAGTTCTGTCACATCTGTGACACTGGCTAATAGGAGCACAGAAGCACTTTCCCACATGCTTTCAAACATGCTGAAACAAAAGAGATACAATGGTAACAGTGCTGCTAGGTGGAATTTTACAATGGAGGAAACGTTCATGGAGCTACAGCGACAACACTCCTGCATGTATGATGTTTCCTTGAGGTACTACTGTATAAAGGTGAGAAAAGGTCAAATAAAAACTATTTTACCTCAGTTCTCTTTGCAAACTGTCCTCTGTACGCATTGCAGATTTGTGTTCACTGTCAGGTTCTTTCTTTTTTGATCTTTTCCGGTGAAAAGACAGAGCAAAACACAGTTTGCAAGCCATTGTTTGTTTACGCTCATGGCACCTTCTGTCTAGTCCTGCCATATCTGTGACATCACGCACAACGTTAAAGACGGCAAGTGATGATTGGTTGTGTTGTAGTCTGACATGTTTCTTGTTAATGACACAACAAGATTGTAGGAGTCATAATCACATAATCTGACACAGTGACTGTTTTAACCGACAATTACTTTTTCTTTTTTCTTTTTTTTTTCTTTTAAATCAATTTGTTAATCACCCTGCTGAAAAAAACAGCATATGCTGGTTAGGTAGGTTTTGGTGCTGGGATGCTGGTTTTAGCTGGTTTATGCTGGTCCTTTGCTGGTTTATGCTGGCCATTTGCTGGTTTATGCTGGTCCTTGACCAGCAACATGACCAGCATAAACCAGCAAAGGACCAGCATTAACCAGCAAAGGACCAGCATAAACCAGCTAAAACCAGCATCCCAGCACCAAAACCTACCTAACCAGCATATGCTGTTTTTTTTTCAGCAGGGCAAGAACAAAAATACATCAATTTATTACATTTAAATACATTTTGAAATAATAATTAAATCTGTTTATCTAAGAAAATATTTAATTGCATGTCAATTGGAATTGTTGCAGGCCCCGCCTTCAGAGACCCCACAGACAGATTACTATCAGCTGTAAAACAGGATAATGTGAGAAGAACGGGAGAGTCACGTCTAATCTTTCACAGCTCTTCTGCTGATCTTTTAAGCAGCATTTCTAGTGATCTATAGGTATGGCTATTTTTTCAGGCTATATGGAAACAGACTATAAAAACATAAAATGAAAAGTGAGTATTGATAACCTTCTTATGTCATTATCAGACTTTTTTTTTTTTTTTTTGTCTCTCTCTTTTTGAAAACATTTTTGAATTCAATGTAGAGTACATTCATTTGGTAGGTTCACCTTAGTGTCAGTACATGGAAGTGAATAAGAATGAACAGTGATTCATTCATGACCAAAACACCACTGAAAACTAACATCAAGGTTTTTGTTAAGACTGGATAACTTGGGCTGTACAGCCTCCAGACTCAGAGAGCGGGATAGTTCAATTCACTTAATCTTAGGAAAGAGGATAATACATGAACATGCCAGCCGATATCATGGAATTTCTTCATCTGTAGTGGTTAAATCAGCAGATTCAGAGTGCTGAGGAAAGGCAGACCTTAATCAATGTCACGCAATAGCTGCCTTATCTGCAAAAGCAGATGCCTGTCCTGTTATTTATAGATTTGCTTCCCTCTTTGCTTGTCACTTTAGTGTTCAAATACAACTGTTGTGTGCCAGGAGGAAATATCTTATTCATTAATAACTACACAAGGAAGGTTTTAAAGCCGGGGTCGAGCACTGATAACCTCACGCTGTGTCTAGAAGCCATAGTTCAAAGTCACAGAGAGTGGCACAGGCCACTCAAACACCAGAAAACATTACGAAACTTACTTACTCTGCATGGATGACGATGGTGAGCTACAAAATCAGGGGAATTGTTGACTAGGATTTTCACAACAAGTGTCATAGTTCATCTTCTCGTGTAATCTGATGTCTGAATTGCTGTTATCAGTGGAAACAGCTGTTGTTGGGAAAATCTGTGATGCTGAGGTGGACAGAGTTCTTATTAATATGGAGTAAAGCCTAGCACATTTGTGTCATTAGATCCCAGTGACACTGCTGCTCTGAGACAGACCCCTGCTGTAAAATATGTTGAAGAGCTCATTGAAATTCAGATGCTCGCCTCACATTCGCATTCGATGATAAATCATTTCACTGACTCTTGAGACATGGGACAAAACGTCCTACAAATTTACCTGCCATTAGCTATTAAAATAGCAACATGTCCACTTTTGTAATTCATCAGAGCCAAACACCAGAATGTTCTTAACGCAGATGTATAATTTCAGTTTATGTTGGATATCTTCCATTTTCATAACTTTGACTTTATTCTCACATTATGCCTATGTATTTCACAGTGTGACTTTTTTTTGCAATTGTGATTATTTCTTTACCTTATATCTTGCTGATGCAACTTTGTTTCTCGATTTGGGGACCGTTTCTCAGAATGCTGTTTCGAATCCAGCAACGTGGCTCAGTATCTCAATTATAACTTTATATATTTCATTAGTGATTTACCTTTTTGGCATTGTGACTTTTTATCTTACACTATGCCTTTATATCTCACAGTGTGGATAAAGATGCAAAAATGCATTAAAAAAAACCCCTTATACTCACTTCTGCTGTGGGTGAAGCTGCATCACGAATGATTCGCACAAACATAGATGCATATGTAGATCGGGATCGGCGCTTTTCTTTTCAAAAACAAAAGTAACGTTAATCCTCTGCGTCTTCACCGGCTCAGATGTCGGGAGTAAATGACGACTCCTTTGTTCATTATAACACCCAACAACAGAACACCTCAATCACTCAATCGGAGATATTCTTGTCTTTCCCTGCACCTGCGTTGACACAATGGTGAGTCAGACTGTTTCAGTTCGGTGAGGGCGGGTCTAAGGTAAGATGCTTATGTCAATCAACTATCACACCGGCAAGAGATTGAGAATGACCTGATTTTAAAAAGGGGAAATTACTTTTAATGATTAAAAAAATACTACTTGGTGGATTTTTATCATTGTAGGGTGGTTGTGTACAGAAACTGCCAACACATATTAATGTTTAAACAACATGTAAAAGTGAGTTTTGCATGCGCTGACCCCTTTAAGTATTATAGTTTTGTTGAAAAACCATGGGAACCCTCAAGTACTTTTTTGGCTTTATTGGGGGTCCCTTAAGGCTTATGAGAAGGTCTGAGACCAAAGAAGGAAAAGGAAGGCCATTACTTTGTTTCCAAATTTGCGGACATTTTTTTTCTAAGCATAAAATTACGACTGAAACATGAGAACAGGCTGGCAAAGGGCATGCATCAATATCAATTACGAACCTCAGTCATGATCACAGAAATCACTTCAGCGTTAATTCTTTAGCACTGAATATCAGTCATTTACCTCACAAAGACTCTAAAGATCAATGATGGGTGTCCAGGAGAGAATGGTGACAGTGATGTGACATGCCCACAGTATTTTAACAGGTACTCTTTTCCCTGCTGGAGGCTCTTGCCTAATAGAGGAACAAAAGCAGGAGATAAGAGTGCCACATAAATCATGTCGTCTCTCAAACCACTGCAGTGTCCTCAGGAACAGGGCTGGAACTGAAACAGATTACCACTATCAAAACCTGTGATGAAAGCAATTAACACCTCAGGCTTCTGACAGACTCGACTCTGTGATCGAGAAGATGTTGGTGCAGTTAGGTAATGAATTTACCTCATTGCCCATCAAAGCTCTCGATTTCTCACTTAGCTGTTGTATCAAGTATTGCCTGCTGGCAATTTCAAACTGTGTTGCTAAATAG
>NC_133371.1:4014745-4084556 GCF_049309525.1 Garra rufa | reverse complement strand
ATTGAGAAATTGTGCGTGTTTGTGATGGTGATTTTAGTTACATTGTTCCGCTTTTAGATGGCGACAAGTTCTGTTTTATGAGTCAGCAGTAAAGACTTTTATACTGAGAAATAAACAGTAGAAAAAGTTATTTTTAATTTCAAGAACAGTTTGATGCAACTAACAAATGCAATGAGCAGTGCTGTCAACAGAAATCAAGATGATATTGAGGATATTAACGTTATGACAAAGATAGCGTTGTAGCCTTCTCCTAACTTGTGTCTTTCTACAACTTTATCCCGGAGGTCTTTTCCAACCATGCTGAATTCTTTGCTGTACCATGCACTACTAACAGTAGAATCTTCAAGAAGTGATCAACACCACTACTATTGATGTCACATGGGGCAATTAGCCTGGGCTGTATCCAGAATCACCCCCATACCCTTAAATATGGCACTATTTAAGGAGACAGCCATTTTTTAGTCGTGTCCGAAACCACAGTGGATGTTCTCGAGTGCACTCATTTAATCCCACAATGCACCGCAAAAACGAGTGTACAACAAATGTACACCTAACGGCTAGAGAATACCCAAAATGCACTGTGAGAGTCATGCAGCGAATATATTCCCACGTCTCGCCAGAAGATGGCGCCCGCAGCTGAATCATCCATCTATTCATTTTACAATGCGCTTGTCCATGGCATATAAGCATAACACAACACAGGTATAAGTATTGCAAATTGATTATCAAATTGTTTAACTAGGGTTTACACATGCTTTCAATGAGAGTTAAAGATAAATCTTTTAATCTTACTACTGGAGTTGCCAGCTTGCCAGCTTAAAATTGTATTAAACAGCCAGCACAAATGCAAAAGCAGTCGTTCTGGTACACACTTAGTGTCCGAATTCACTCACTCGTTTTCATTCTCTTCTTCAAGTGGACTATATTAGCGGACTAATGTAGGGAATAGTGAATGAGGGTATAGGGGGGATTTCAGGTACAGCCCCAGTGTTTAATCTGTAAATTGATTGCTTGCACCTGAGCAAGTTTATAAAGGTATACTCTAAGGAGCAGAAATCCTTTTATCCTTTATTGATATTTTACTCTAATGATGAGAGTTATAATGTTAACATGCAGCTCAAGAAAGTTTTTAAACTTTTTTTTTTTAGTAATTTTGTTGTTGAAATTAAAACTAGCAAAGAGCAGCAGCTCTTCCTTGAATAATAGTTTTTTTTTTTTTTTACATCTTTTGGGATAGATTTTGCTATACAAACCTGGTATTTTCATATCTTTAGCTCTACAGGGTAAGTGGACCAAATTGGCTATTTTATATACATGAATGACATATACTACAGCATTATCTCCCATAATGATTTGCACCATGGGGTTTCTTCATTGTAAGCCAAGGCTTGCGTGAGTAACTTTGTGACACTTGAGCTTTGTATAAGGCGTTTCATTTCACAGCAGGACACTTTGTGTTAATTCCTAACATCACTACGGTCGACACATGGTCTGTAATCACAGGGTGGACAAAGTGTACTGTTGTGTGGTTCAACTCTAGTGCTTTTTTGGTAATTTTCGGTTTCTTTCTTTCTTCTCACTCTTAGTAGCTTTTACTTGAAGATGTCTGTGAAGTTGAAGGACTGATATAGGCTGTAGAGAATGGCCGGGGTGGCATATCTGTAAATCTTTAATTTGAGGCTGAAGCTTCAAAGGACTCACTGTGAGGAATGTGCGCTGTAAAGTGACTAACCGGGTGGCCAGTGGCACATAGCTTGTCCTGTCTGCCTGTTAGTAGGTCTGAATGATACAGTCTGTGTACAGATGCTCTCTGAATGATATACAGTCTGAATTATATGGTCACTTTAGGTGAGAAAAAGAGGATGATTAGCTCTTTACACACTTTATAAGTTGTTACTGTAGACCTTTTAGTTGTAAAGAGCAATTTGTGAAAAGAAGTGCACTTAATTGTATTAAATGTGCACTTCATAATTTTATCAAATACTGGACTGGCAGATAATTCAATATTATTTAAATAAATTACCATGTGTAAAAAGAGTACATTTTGTAATAATGTCAAATTAAATATTATTATATTACATTTTCATTTAATTGTAAATAGCATGCAGTTAAATGTCTGAAAGCATTACATTCAGTTAACACTTAAGTGTGACCTTTCACAGTATGTTATTTCCATAGTAAGCACTCTTTTTAAAAGTATGCTAAAGTTGACTTTTTTCTAAAAGGGATTTTGAGATTTTTTCTGATTTGTTATTTAAAATGTGCATAGCTTAATTAATTCAAGGTTTCAGTTCAGTTCAGATGACTAATAAAATTTTATGAAAATGAAAGTACAGATGTGGATTTCTGGATCTGCAAGATGGTGGGAGTTTTTATTAAAAAATAAATATATAAATAAAGCAAAAATGTGGATGTTTCTTATTTTCACATTTGCTGTTTTCTCTCCACTGATGTTGTTAAAGAACATGCGTATGGTGTGAGTTATCCCTGTCAGCATCCACATCAACAACTGTGATTAGTGTTAACACAACACGGGTCTCCAGGGATGTTTTGAACATTAACACACCAACCTCCTTTAATCTGAGTATTACATGAATGCTGTGTTCTGCTGCTCTGGTCTTCCCTCTGCAGCCGTACGTACTCATCAGATTATCAGTGTATTCATCTTTGATAACGCTCACTTTAATGGACCAGCAAGGTCAGAAGGAGGTAATAGATTTTGTGCAAGGCAGTTTGTGAACAGTATATTAACATAAACTGGGCAGTGTCTAGTGATAACTGGGAATAAACATGATAATCCAGTATATATGTAGAATAGATACTTTTAACATATGTAAAATATGGCGTACAATTTTCACTCAGAAATTGGTAGTAAATGTAGTACAAAAAAACTGCAAGTAGAAAACCTAGATGATATAGATGATGATGGTGATGGTGATATATTTTTTTTAAATTACAATTAGTATCATGATGTTATTGTTATTATATAACATTATACAGACTTTTAAATACAGTGCCTTGCAAAAGTATTCATACCCCTTCATTTTTTTCACGTTTTGTTGCAGCATTATGTTAAACTGCTTTAAATTGCTTTTTTTCCACATCAATCTACATCTCATACACCATAATGACAAAGCAGGTTTGTAACAACTTTGCAAATTTATTAGAAATAAAAAACTGCAAAGATCCCTTTCCATAAGTATTCATACCCTTTTCTGGGACACTCAAAATTAGGCTCAGGAGCATTCATATTGCTTCTAGACGTTACTACACTTGGAGTGGAGTTAAACTGTGGCAAATTCATTTGAATGAGTCTGATTTAGAAAGGCACACACCTCTCAGAAAAGCTCTAACAGCTGAAAATGCATATCAGAGCAAAAACCAAGTCCTGAGGTCAAGATAACTGCCTGTAGAGCTCAGTGACAGACTGGCGTTAAGGCAATGATCTAAGAGTTAAAAAAAAAAAAATCTGCTGCATTGAAGGTTCACAGAAGGATGTAGCCTCCATTCTCCATAAGACGATTGGAACAACTAAGACTCTAGAAAATGCCAGCCCCCATCCAAGCTGACAGAGCTTAAGAGGTGAAAAGGTGAGACAAAGAATGGCAGATAATTGCCAAATGCAGATGTGCAAAGCTTGTCACATCATCCCCAAAAAGACTTGAGGCTGTAAAGGTGCTTCAACTGTGTACTGAGTTAAGGGTATGAATACTTATGCAATGTACTTATTTCAGTGTTTTATTTTTAATAAATTTGTCAAATTTGCAAATATGGTTTTTGCTTTGTCATTATTATGGTGTATGGAGTGTAAATTGATGTGGGGAAAAACTAATTTAAAGCTGTTTTACATAATGCTGCAACAAAACAATGTAAAAAAAAAAAATTAAGGGGTATGAATACTTTTGCAAGACACTGTATATATTTTGCTGAAATGTGGTTTTATGCTAAAGTACTTTACTGTTCATGCATGATTATGTGTTCACTTTTTAGCACACATGGAAAGCGATGAGCTTCATCCCAGCTGATTCCCTAATGGCTCGTCTATCCAGGTCCAGCCATGTTCAGTAATTCACCATATGTGACGATTAAAGGCTGTCTCTTGAGCTAAATGTGCCAGACTTCTGAAGACTTCTGTTATACTCTTATCCAAATTAGTATTATTAACTAATAATTCTGATAAGTCAATTTATTATTATAAATGTAGTTTAAAAATAGGTTCCAGCCCCCGCGACTCTGCAGATAATAAAGTGGTATAGAAAATGAATGGATGGATGTAGTTTAAAAAGAAAGAAAATTAATTACAAATATTCCAAGGTAACAATACGGAAATACACAGCCCTTTTTTTCCCCATTTTCTGTTTAGCACTCTCTTCCAACCATATTCAGTATAATCTCCATTCCATTGTGAAATGTTGTGTCCAATGTGGGGGTAAGGTTACTGTTTGATCTGATCAGTGAGCTTTGGGATGTATGGAAGGATTATTGGGATTTGGGATTATTGCCTTCACATTTACCGTCATTCCATTATAATTCTGTGCAATTTGTAGTTTTGGATGATTGAGCAAAGATTAATTTTTTTTTTTAAGTTGGTTAAGTGAATTTCCCATGCTGACTGACAGAAACATGTTTTTGAAGTGATTAATTTTTCCTGTAAAATGCTAATGTGAACAGACCTTTAAAGGAAGAAGAAAATGTAACAGATACAGCTTAAAAGAAAAGGTTACAACTGTGTGTTGAAACCTGCTTGTCATCCTAGGTTGCAGTATTCCTCCCCAATCTCTAAAATAGCATAATGGTGATAGATCGCACTGCTGATACATAAATTATGAAATATAAGTAGTAGATAATGAATGGTAACAGAACCGAACGTTAACGACACATCCTTTTGAAATAAGAAAATGAAAGCTTAGCCTAAGGGTAAAGTCAGGGTTAGATTTTAAATTGGTCATTCTGGGGTTTGACCAGTTTAACCTTATAAAGATGTCTAAGCTAACAGGTTTCACACAAAATCGCCGGCCTTGTACAGGGGCTCTAGCTGCTCAATCAGTCATTTCAGGGTTTTTCTGCATTTTCGTTAGTATTCATGTGTACAGCAGGATGTCGAAATGTTTGTGAGCTGCATAGACAGATTGGGCTTTACAAGAACAAAGCCAAAATTAATTAATCGGAGGCACTGATTTTGAACTAAACATAATAATAAACACAGACCAAACATAAAACATGTGCCACAGTATCCATGTTCTGTGTTTTAATTTTAAGAGTGTGTACAGGTATTTTGACAGATGGATTCAAGTTTGAAGTAAATGTAAATGGGTGGTCCTATTATTCACTGTGATTGCATGAATGATGGGTCTCCAAAAACTTGTATCCAAGGGCTGTGCAAAACCATAATATCTGGGCTGTGGGTGCTCATTGTCAGGTATCAGACAAGGCACACGAACAACGACGTAGAAAACAAAATATATTTAATAAATCCAGACGGGAGACACAGGAACAACACGACGTAACAACAGGATTGTAACATCAAAGACCGACAAGGATTGAGGGGAAAACACACACTAAATACACAGACTGATTAACAAATCCAGGTGTAAACAATGAGGGAGAAACCAAAACACACAGATCTGCGGGGAGAAATGATGGGAGAAACCAACTAGAAAGTCTAGGGGTGTGACACTCATCTTTGAAGCTTCACAAGTTAAGGCCCTAATATACTTCAATAGAAACTATGTAATGAATTGCAGTGGTGTAAAGTATTTGAGTAAATGGACTTCGTTACTGTACTTAAGTATTTTTTGGCTACTTTTTACTTGTACTGAGTATCAAAAATATAAGCAACTTTTACTCTCTACTCGACTACATTTTTTATGTAATATATGTACTCTTTACTCCACTACATTTGAACGTACACTTACCGTTACTCATTACATTGTGATTGTGCGCGACAAGTCGGCATCTTTTTCTGCTATGGGTAATTTCTTGAGCGGAAGAGGCGATATGGCCATCTGCAGGGTGCTGAAGGTACTGGATGCTATTTGCCTATGTGCTAAATGAGACTACTCCACGTGAACGTGAACGGAATCTCTGTGCGGAATTCAAAATCCCCATGTGAGTAATGTTATAATGTACAGTAAAGATGCTATGCGTTTTCTTTTAAAGTTTCTTTCAGAGACTTTATGCCCTTTTCCATCAGCAAAAGTGAATATTTGTATGTCATCTAGGCATGGTGAATTGTCAGATGAAATAATGGATTTTTTTTTTTTTTTTTTTTTTTTTTTTTTACTATTCATTCAAAAATGTGAAACAGGAGGGATGGCACATCATTACAAATCAATGCAAATTGTTTTATCCTATATGAAACATTTATATCCCATATAATTAGAATCTATATTTTGCTATAATCAGTTACTTTAAATAGTTTTAAACAAGATTTTAACATTAAACAACTTTAAACATTTATTTTGGAATAATAGGCTATGTGTTCTAGTATAGTGTATATAATTTGGGGCATTAGGCAATATTTTATATACTTTTATCAGTAATGTGTGAATTCTTTTTTCTTTTCTTTTTTTGGAAACTTTGTGGAATGCTAAGATAATATATTTTAAACTGAATAAGTGCATATATGCTTAATTTTAAATGCACTAAAAATGCTTTTAAATTCATTTTTCAATTTTTAAACAGTTTTTGAGTTTGACTGAGACTGACTTGTTCTGCCATTTTGAAACATTAAGGTGTTCAATTTCATTTCTATATTAGGATATAAATAAATTCTCACAAATAAACGGTTTCTTGTTATACATATTTCTTTGTGTTCTTTGAGCCTACGTTCAGTACGAGTAAAGTACTTAAGTTCTTTTAAAATCGGATACTCTAAGACTTTTACTCAAGTCTTATTGGAATTGGTGACTTGTAACTTGTAATGGAGTAATTTTTACAGTAAGGTATCTGTACTTTTACTCAAGTATGGTTTTCGGGTACTCTTTACACCTCTGATGAATTGATGTCATTTTAAACAAAACCAGGGCAAAGTGGTAAAAACACTTTGGTGGATACGCAGTCTTACTCCAAGATGCGTTTTGGAACCAGCAAACCTCAAGTGAATGGTCAATGATTCAATTACCCATTCATAAAGACAGTCACTTGCTTCATTCATGAACAAATCAGCCATTCGAATGAATCAGTTGAATGAAAGACAGACATACTATTTTTATTATTAAAGTATGTAATTTAATATTCTGTATTCAGAATTGTATATTTAAAACATCTATCTTAACATGATTTTTTAAAATGTATTTGCACTCATGCCACCCCTGAGCCTAATTAATGTCTGTGGATATACTTTTGTGCAAATTAAATTTGTTAATACTAATTTCAACTGCTCCTAACAAGAAAAGTAATCATAGAGCCCTGTAAATGTCAGAAAAAAAATAGATATTAGTTCCTATAATTTGTTAATTAGTTCATTCACTCATTCATTCAACTTATTTTGTGCTCATGTTTCATTAATTCAGTCCCTAGTTAAATTAAAATTAATTAATAAATTAGTACAACAGCCATGATTTACCTTAAATGAGAATACAAATTAATAAGCAATAGGAACAAATTCTTAATTTGTAGATACATACAATGTTTTTTTTTTTTTTTTTTTTTTTTTTTTTTTTTTTTTACTCCACATGTTCAGGGCTCTTTACAAATAAACTTGACTGCCCTAAACAAGGGCAAACTGTTAATATTGACTGTTAAAATGGTTATATTATTGGTGATAAGAGTGGAATTCAATTCATTAAATTATGTTAACTTGACTGACTGCTTCATTCTCTTTTCAAGACTGCTGGATTCATGGATGTCCAGACTGAGGCTTCAAATGTACATGCATTACCATTTTTACAATTTTAAGTTGTATTAACCTAGAGCATTCTGCGCAGAGGGGCCTGGGGGCCCTGGCTGTTTTTTTTTTTTTTTTAGCCCACTCTTTACTCTCAGAGCCCTGATGTTATTAGCCCAGTGTTTGAAGAAAGTGCTTCAGGGCCAGGGTGCCCTAGGTTTAGTATGTGCTTGAAGGCCTTAACGCCTTATGCACGACATGCCTGAAGGGCCATGGAGCTCAGCTTTCTTTGACAGTTTCAGGCTATGGAGGGCACTGGCAATTCAAGGCTCAGGGCACAATGACCCAGTGCATAATAAAGAAAAACAAAGACATTAGTTAGTTTTGCTCAGATCTGTTTGTTCACATGACCATTTATAATTTCAGTCATTAGTAGGACCAGCATGAACGCATTTAACAATACAATAAAGTTTTATTATCAGCATGTGTGCTTACCAACAAAATAACATAAATGGCATATTTGTGAGATGTCTAAATCTGAAACTAATTTGCTAACATTACCCAATGCCATTTCAATTTGCTGCACTTATGCAGTAATGTGAATTATGATATGATAATGTTTCATATTCAGACATATGTCACCATCAAATACAGTAGTTACTTTATAGTGTGTGAGTGTGTGTGTGTGTGTGTGTGTGTGTGTGTGTGTGTGTGTGTGTGTGTGAGTGTGTGTGTGTGTGTGTGTGTGTGTGTGTGTGTGTGTGTGTGTGTGTGTGTGTATGTGTGTACCTGGTATTCATCACGTTGTGGGGACCAAATGTCCCCACAAGGATAGGAATACCAGTAGATTTTGACCTTGTGGGGACATTTCTCAGGTCCCCATGAGGAAACAGGCTTATAAATCATGCACAATGAGTTTTTTTGATGAAGTAAAAGTATGCACAATCTCCTGTGAGGGCTAGGTTTAGGTGTAGGGTAGGTGTAGGGCGATAGAAAGTACGGTTTGTACAGTATAAAAACCATTACGACTATGGAATGTCCCCATAAAACATGTAAACCCAACGTGTGTGTGTGTGTGTGTGTGTGTGTGTGTGTGTGTGTGTGTGTGTGTGTGTGTGTGTGTGTGTGTGTGTGTGTGTGTGTGTGTGTGTGTGTGTGTGTGTGTATGTATACAGGTGACTTGATATTTTACATCTACTAATCAAACATTTTAAAAGGCACAAATTTAACATTTAGGGCCCTAGTTTACCGATCTAAGCACATGGCACAGGTACACTTAGGGAGTTTAACAATGGAAGAAACTCATTCACTTAATGATCCATGGGTGTGTTTTGGGTGTAACATGCAATAAACCAATCAGGGTCTCCTCTCCAATTCCCTTTAAAAGCCAGTTGTGCATGCTTGCAGCACAGTGGATTTGTTATTTACATGTTGGAATTTGCAAGAGCAAGGACCAAAGAGGAAACGGATCTGCTTGTGCACTAGGTTAAAGGGACATTGCAATCCTTTAATTTTTAGTATTTGGAATGTTTGTGTGCTGCTGCATGTCCCTTTGTGTTTAATAAGCAGAGTGTACACACACGGTGCACCCACCTATAGACGAATATTACTAACGCACCCTTTAAATAAATAAGAAAAGATTGTGTGGCATTGACTCTAGACCAGGTTTTAGTTGGTCAACGGCAACAGTTTCCTCAAAAAAGCAACGCGCCAACAATGCACATGAACACACCTCGTTTTCAGACCTGCACGCCCCCTTGGCAACCAGATGGGTACAAGTGCATTTGCTATTGAAACAACGGGGCGCTGGACGTGAAACTGGCAAAAAACACTTGCGTCGCATCGCATTGTGATGGGTGTATGATATGGCCCTTAGTGTTATTTAGTTTTAGCATGTAGAATGTAATTTAATATGTATTTTCTTCCAGTGGTTTTTTTTATATATTAGGACAATCTCCAAATTTGACATAATTTATGATAGACCACAACTACACAGTTGTAAAAGAAAAAACACAGATTACTGGAATACATTTTATAACAAAATACTATTTCAGTCAAAATGTTATGTTTAATTCAATGTGCTGCATGCCATTTGTCTAATTTGCTAGCAATTTGAATGAAAATTGTTCCGAAGTAAATCCTACATGATTTATTTTCAGTGTAGCAATGTCATACACAGTTTAAAAAAAAAAAATCTAGGCAATAGATAGAACATTGCCAAGTACAAAAGCACCATCACTACTTATTGGCCTTTGTTGAAAGGATATGCTAATAAAAATTATAATGCATAATCTTTGCATTTGTTTTGAATGTAGTTATTTGTCAAATAGTAATACAATTTTAACTGAGCACTCAAAGCTTCTGTCAGTGGGTCTGTCTTAGCTGACAAAGCGGGGCAGATGTGCTGTCTGGTGTCTCACCTGTAATCACAGGAGATTGTCAAAGCGTTGACCCGACAGTTGCGTGAGTTTCCCCCCTACAGAGTCCCAACAGTGAGGAGCTGCATGAGCTGCAGTACTGATAAACACCCAATGAAGTGATATCACGGACAGCAAGGCAAATGCATCCCAGATGGTAGGTGGTTGAGCGGGCAGATGGCACTGACTTCGCCTTACAGTCATGGCTAAATAGTCAGACCAACTCGGAATATGGTTTTTGTGTACTTGTACACACATTCAAGTTTAATTAATAAGCAGTTGGCATGTTTCCTATCACTGTTGTCTTAATATGGGTAAGCTTCAGTGGGATCCGGAGAGAATTGTACAATGGACAGCATGTGTTTACATCTTCAATGTGACGTCTCACTTCAGGAGCCTGTTTTTCTTAAAAAAAAAAATGATTTAAAGATGTAGCATGTGTAAGAGCCTACTGACATCAGACTAGACTATTGTTGAAGAAAATTACAGTGATCATCATATACACTACTGAGCAAGTTACATTTCTTGCCTGCTGTTTGTTAAAACATAAAATGATACCTGTTTCACAGAGGGAAGGAATAAAAGATATATAGAAGTCTTCAGAATGCTGACATCGACAATTAGTGCATAATGTTCTGACAGTAGAAACAAGAATGCATAATTTCCATCAATGCTTTTTATTATAGGTTAGTTCTTTGTAGTGTAGTTCAGCTTCTTGGTCTTTCTGTGAAGTAAATATGTTCAATATATTATTCCTAAACTCCATCTGCAGCAGCAGAAGAAGATACTTGACAGTTTGTCCAGCACATTTGAGCATTGACCGTTTGGTGAACCTGTTGTGATCTGATGAAGATGGAAATAGGCTGTGGTTGAAGGAAGGGCTATGTTGTTACTCACATGCTAATAGAATGGTTGCGAGTCTTAAAAGCCTTAAAGTGCAATCAAAGAAATAAAAAATAAAAAAACAGTCCTTTCGATTCAATAGGTCAAAACAACGTGATTTCAGTAATAAAGTTTGTTTCTACCACATGTAAATGCACTTACTTTTGCATAGACAATAACACATGCAATACTGGTGTATTAACACAGGGTTGCCAACTCTAATGCCACATGTCCATTTTCTTATGCTGTGAGAAAAAAAAAAAAAAAAAACAGCGGAGGAAACAGGAAATAGACAAGGCTGTGCACCGCAGCAGCAACATGTTACTCAGACCAGTTGTGGCAAAATGCAGAACTGATAGCATCTAAAATGTTACATGTTTACAGAGAGGGGAAAAAAATATTTGTTCCCCTACTGGTTTTGTATGTTTGCTCACTGTCAAATAAATTATTAGTCTATAATTTTAATGGTTAGTTTATTTAAACAGTGAGAGACAGAATAATGAGAAAATCCAGAAAAACGTATTTCAAAAAAAGTTATAAATTGTCATTGTCATGCTGGAATACCCATTTTCAGTGCCCTGGCTGAGGTTCTTACCCAAGATTTGATGGTACATGGCCCCTTCTATCACCCATTTAATGCAGTGCAGTTGCCATGTGCCCTTAGCAGACAAACACCCCCAAGCATAATGTTTCCACCTCCATGTTTGATGGTGGGGATGGTGTTCTTAGGGCCATGGGCAGCATTCCTCCTCCTCCAAACACGGCGAGTTGAGTTGATGCCTAAAGAGCTTGATTTCGGTCTCATCTGACCAAAACACTTTCATCCAGTTCTCCTCTGAATCATTCAGATGTTCAGTGGGCCTGTACATGTGTTTTGTTGAGCCGGGGAACCTTGCGGGCGCTGCAGGATAACAGTCCTTTATGACGTAATCTGTTACCAATTGTTTCTGGGCTGAATCCTCACCGTTCTAATGATCCTTGAAACTCCACGAGGTGAGATCTTGTATGGAGCCCCAGACCGATGAAGATTGACAGTTATTTTGTTTCTTCGATTTGTGAATATTCGCACCAGCTGTTGTCACCTTCTCACCATGCTGCTTGGTGAAGGTCTTGTTAGCCTTTTGTAGGTCTACAATCTTGTCTCTGACATCCTTGGACAGCTCCTTGGTCTTGGCCATGGTGGAGAGTTTGGAATCAGATTGATTGATCGCTTCTGTAGACAGGTGTCTTTTATATGGTAACAAGCTGAGATTAGGAGAACTGTCTTAACGGGAGCTCTTTATCTGTATAAAAGACACCTGGGAGCCATTAAAAAGTTAATCAATTGATAACATTTTTGAAATGCATTTTTCTGGATTTTTTTTTGTTTTGTTATTGTTGTTATTCTGTCTCTCACTGTTCAAATAAACCTATTAAAATTATATACTGATCATTTATTTGACAGTGAGCAAACATACAAAATTAGCAGGGGTTCAAATAATATTTTCCCTCACTGTACATTTAAACAACTTTTTTTTTTTTTTTTTTTACATGTAGACATTTAAGAATCCTTATTTATGGAAATTAAATTAACCAGTTGATACTATTGTGTTTATGATCATTGAGGTAATTTTTAGTGCCATTTGTTTAATGCATTTGACTCATTTACTTAATTTGAGATTCTAACACTTAATTCTTTTCTGTTGGACTTCTGGTGCCAGCTCATTTCAAATGATTATATAATAAAAACAAGATAACACTTAAAAACCTTAACATTAATAAGAATTCTGTAAAAAAAAGTGTTTACAATAGGCAGTGACTTAAACACTGAGCATACAATACACCAGAAATCACTCACTTTGTATTATTTTAAAAATAATCCATTTTATGTGTACGCTGTAATCCAAATCTTCAGAATGCATATAATTGCTCATCAGACTGTAATTGATTTGCTGCCTCAAAAAGTGCTACAACAAAGGCTATACATCAGTAATATCAAATCTCATTGGCTCTCACATGCTTCATCTTTATAGAATGGATCAGGATAATACAGGATAATTTCAGCAAATAATAATGCAATACTTGCTCTGTACCTCACTCAAAACTATTGTATACCATTAGAGAGGACTGAGAATGCATCACATCATTATTTGGACTACTTTGATACTGCTTTAAAAAAAATAGCAATAAATTATTTTGATATAGATGTAAATAATGTCTACATTTTGCGCCCATATTGCACATTCCAGTATCTATCCAAACACATAAAAGTATGCTTTTGCACCTGTAAATGCTAAATACTGCTTCTAATGCATAAACAGTGAGACGAGGCTTGTCAAAAAAGGATGGGGAACTGCCATGTTAATCTGATTGTAAAATATTACTTAATTTATATTTAATATATACTATATACTTATACTATTTCTAAATATTCTTTTAATAACGCGATGCTGTCTCATTTGAAATATGAGAGATGTAGGAACAAGAATGTAACACAGCTCTAGTCAACGACAGGCATGTTTCCTCTGTTTGGACTTCTGATCCTGAGTATCATATTGTGTGTATTGAATGTCAAATACAAATTCATTCAGTCATATGTATTGGGTTTCAATTGCTGCCCAAGCTGCATATCTACGACGCAGCATTGTTGGTCATGATAAACACGTCCCAACACTGTTGCTGTGTCCCAGAGAAATCAATTTAACAGTGACATCCAAAGTGGAAACACGTTCTTTTATTCTCTAACTTCCTGGAAATCGCTCAGATCCTGACACAGTCCAGATACACCATACATCATTCTGCTCAAGGGACGCGCAAAATGACTCAAAGCGCTGCGTGTGAAGTCTGCAGTGTTATCCTTGCAGTGCTTTAAGGTTGTTTGTTGAATAAAACACTGTCATTGCACAGTCAAAAATGCATTTTTTTATGCATCATATGCTTCTTCTATGCAGTCGATCTTGCAAAATCAGATTTGTCATTCATCTGCGAGTTGCCTCATGGGATAAACTGTCCATTGCATGCAGACTTTGTAATCTTTTCACCTACTGTTTTAAGAATATTGTGCTTCAGACATAAACTTTTCACATATGTGACCCTGGACCACAAAACCAGTCATGAGGTTAAATTTTACAAAACTGAGATGTATGAAAGCTCAATAAATAAGCTTTCTATTGATGTATAGTTTGTTGGAATAGGACAATATTTGGCCGAGATACATCTATTTGAAAATCTGGAATCTGAGGGTGCAAATAAATCAAAATACTTCAAAAATCAAAAATCAAAAATCACCTTTAAAGTTGTCCAAATTGAGTTCTTAACAATGCATATTACTAATCAAAAATTACATTTTGATATGTTTACAGAAGGAATTTTACAAAAAAAAAAATCTTCATGGGACATGATATTTACTTAATTTCCTAATGATTTTTGGCATAAAATAAATAAATAAATAAATAATTTTGACCAATACAATGTATTTTTGGCTATTGCTACAAATATACCCCAGTGACTTAAGACTGGTTTTGTGGTCCAGGGTCACATATCGTTTTTGGCTTTAGAGTGGGGAAATATGCATATTCGTATACAGCCTTAGTCCAAAATCATTAAATCAGTCATGAGTTTAGTAATATCCAATAGCGTGGTCATTAGTGTTGATTCTAATAAATGAGGTTCATTGAAGTGTAAAGCTTCTGTAATTCTGACACATATACATTGGTGCGCTCTATATTGACAAGGTGGCCCATTCAGTAACCATTAAATGATTTAAGAAAATCAAATGTGCATTTGATCCCATTCTGCTGCTGAACATCGTCCAATGTACAGCTGTGACTGCTAATATTGTGATGGAACAAACTGTAATAAATAATGTGTATTTGTGATTGTTTTTCATCTCCTATGGGCGTGATGTTTAAAGATGTGTGTATATACAACCTCACACAGTCACACAATGAATGGTTAAACTGCATGTTTGTGTGTGTATAAACTAGCACATTTGTATTTGTGGCAAAGAAAATAGAAGGAGAAAGGAGTGTCTGTTTATTGTAGAAACAAACAGTAAAGGGTTGACTCTCATGCAATTGGTAAACTCGACGAGTCATGTGTTTGTTTCATGGGCCAAATGGTGCAATGGAAAAAATGGATGTTTCATATTTATTGCAGATGTTTTTTTTAAGGTTTGTCTGTTATGAACATGAAGAACAAGCGTTCTAGTTGTTTTGGGGCTCTCATTTTCTTCGATGAGTAAAAACACCTCCATGCATCAAACACCGGATCCTACAAACTAAACAGTGTTGTTTCATCAACACTTCAGAATGGATGTTTTGATGAATAAAATCAGTCATCCCAATTTGTAAACTGTTGAGAGAGAAACTCCCACCCACGGCGCATGGGAAACTGCATGGATCTTTTTTTTTTTTTTCTTTTTTAAGAATTTGCTGCAGTTCATCTCATGAAAACTGTCTGTTACTAACACTTTTTCATTTCAAGATTATTGTGACTGTGGCAGCAGGGCTGGGTGGTATGATGATATATACTGTGCGATGGTAGAATTGTGTCAGCCGGTAGATATTTCGCTGCATCATTTATACCGCTGCCGATATATTTGTGCAGCTATCAGTGGGCAGGACTGCTTTATATTATTTACACATGATAGTGGCAAAGAAACAATGAATACTGCACAAATACAGAGCTAGATGGGATCCAAATAGGTCAAGATAAAGGAGAACTTGTTATTAAAACATGTCAGACACAACAACAAATGAGAGTCATGACTTGCCGCATTCTTTTATAATTCAATGCACATGCAGTCACGTGTATATCAGCTATTTTACAATGGCTTCAAATGTGGCGTGAGTATTCAATCAGAATTTAGAGTCAGAACTCTATCATTAAAAAGATAAAAAAAAAAAAAAAAAAAAAAAAAAAAAAATATATATATATATATATATATATTAGGGGTGGGCATAGATTAATTTTTTTAATCTAGATTAATCTAGATTAAATCTTGGAATTAATCTAGATTAATCTAGATTAAAATGGCTAATTTGAATTCTGCTGAAGGCATTCAGAATATGTGTGCTACCCAAATAATGACTAAAAGTAAGTCTTTGAGAATGGATCATAAAGCTCATAAAGCTGTTCTATGATAATTTGTTGATGAAAATAAATTATGTTCAATTAGATGTACTTGTGTTTACTAACTAACTAACAATGAAATTATTTTTTCTACCTATTAGATTGTGTTTTTTTTAACGTCAACACCTACCCAGCCCATTACATGTTACACAGTACTTTTATTTTGACAGGTTGCCGTGACGTTTCTGTGTCATACAGTATGATATGATGCTAGTTTTCTCAAATGAAACGGTAAAAGTGACACTCACAGCAGTTTGGGAGATTAAGTTTATCTGTTCATGTGAGATTAAAAAAAAGCCAAAAATTACCGGGAGCGTCACGTGTGTTTCAGTGTTGTATGAGTGTAACAGTTAGTAAAAGCTCGTCTCCGCCATGCATACATACAGCTAGGCAAACGGAACATTTCAGATTCATATTAAAACGGTCTTTTTGCATTTCAGTTTTCACATACACTAGTCCATATCGCGATTTGAATTAAGTGACTGACCAACATTAGATTTATGAATCCAAAAAACGACGAATTTACGTGGCATTTCGCGCTATAGTAGATTCGGTTTTCATGAATGGAGGACGACGCGATCCTGTCTGTGTTTTGGCGGAGGAGACTTAAACGCGTGACCATATTCGGTATACATCCGCGTTAAACTATCAAGGTGAAAGTCATCATAGCTTGCGTAGTTTAGACCCAGCTCCCAACCCAAATATGAGAATAGATTAACGGCGATATTTTTTTTATCGCACGATAAGAGTTTCGCGTTAACGCAGCACGTTAACGCCGATAACGGCCCACCACTAATATATATATATATATATATATATATATATATATATTTATTAGGGCCGGGACTCGAAAAAAAAAATTAATCTAATTAATTAGAGGCTTTGTAATTAATTAATCGAAATTAATCGCATTTTAATCGCATATAAATATTTGACCTGAGAACAGTGAGAAGTAAGTTTTTTTATATGGATTTTTAGTATACCATTGAATAATGACTGAATACATAAGCTTAAGCAACAAAATATTGTTTATTTTTGTTCAACCAAGTCCAACAGACCAGTGCAATATTGCCATTAAGTGTAGCAATAGGCTCGATGTGCTACAGGGATATGCGAATTCCTTGTTGCATAGCTTGCACACAACCATGCTCTTATCGACGCTTCCATCCATTCGTTTTTTATAACAAAATTTCCCATCCACAGGGCCAACCAAAGCGGTCCCATCAGCTTTTTTGTCCATGTTCACTGTGGTTTGTTTTGCTGCGTCCCAATTCACCTACTTATACTATGCCCTATAAGTATGTACTCTTTTTGTGAAGAAAAGTACATACTTTTGAGTATGTAGCAGAATAGTAGGCAAGCTTTGGGACGTACTACTTCATCATAACTGCTTCTTTAACGGACGCTCTGTTGCTTAGTTACCTGAATCCTGTCACTGTTTAAACTGCCTTGTCAATCATCACAGTTAACATTATCTACATTTAGTTTAATTTAATTTCCTACCGTATTAGAGAGAAATTAAGAGGCACGTTCTTTAACGAGTCTTTCATGCTGAGAACTCTGCGCTTGTTTGCTTAATTATGCATTTAAACGTTAATGACCAAACCTATCATTATAAATGTTGCTGCACATGGAATATAACGCGGATAACATTTAAAAAAATTTTTTATCAGGTTACACACTGATTATTTATCACTCAAACCCCTTTCTCTACCTGTCCGTTGGTCGCGCATATCCTCCATGTTTGTAGTTTTTTTACACTTTTTATGCGTGTTTGTAGTTCTAATCGAATCCTCGTTCACGGTGCAGTGTGTTGTGGGCAATATTAAGCGTTAGACAGTGTGCATTGATCGTTAAGTAGTAGACCATCCGGGAATCTTTGGAATACTTTTTTAAACATACTACGATTTGGGACATACAATACTATTTAGGACGGACGCACCTTGTCTGAATGCTAGTTGGTGCTCCAGTATAATCGGTCCGCCGAATCTCATCCAGTGAGAAACGTTCCGCGGTGCAAAACTAAGTGCGATTAAAATGCGTTAAAAAAATTTAACACGTTATTTTTGTGTAATTAATTAATCTAAATTAACGCGTTAAAGTCCCGGCCCTAATATATATATATATATATATATATATATTATATATTAGTGGTGGGCCGTTATCGGCGTTAACGTGCTGCGTTAACGTGAGACTCTTATCGGGCGATAAAAAAAATATCGCCGTTAATCTATTCTCAAAGTTGGGTTGGGAGCTGGGTCTAAACTACGCAAGCTATGATGACTTTCACCTTGATATTTTAGCGCGGATGACGTATACCTAGTGGAATTGCACTGTAGGGGGCGAGAACGAGTCAAAAAAAATCTAAAAAAATGTATCTATGCCCACCCCTAATATATATATATATATATATATATATATATATATATATATATATATATATATATGCACATTATTGGTAATACATACTTCGGAATTATCCAGTAAATTAAATATTTTACAAATTTAATGCACTTTTATTTGATTATTTCCTCTTTTTCATTTAGAACACGATTGGGGAAAACTTTTTTATGCTATTTTTATTAAGATTTTGGTCATTTTGCCAACTGCTGTGGTTTTGGATAGCTTTCAGTGTTACAATGTCTGCTTTTGGCATTTTTTTTTTACTTATGGACTTGCTTCCAGAAGAGAGTCATCCTTTTGGGATCCTGGCCCTTACAATAATAAAATGCAAATCTGTCTGTCAAATTTCCCCACCTGCTGTTTGAACCACACTCAATATTATGCCATTTAACTGTGTAGTTTGTTCCTCTTACCATTTGCTCTTAGCATCTTGTTGAATTGTCTAGTATTTCACTGATAATGTTTCCAAGTTTATGTCACAATACGTCAGAAAAAAATATACTTTTTTTGTAACTTGTGCAAATACTTACAAATACCTAGCTCTTGTATATAAATACTCTGGCACTGACTCTGACCTTGGCCACTGATCTTGATATATATTCATATATTTTACATGTTATTTGCATGGGAGATGCAAACTGTAATTTTTTTTTTTTTTAAGTTTTTAAGGAAAAACAAACAAACAAAAAAACTATTAAGTAATAAATAAATACATAATTATATTTCTTATAATTAGGTATCATTATTCTCTCTCTTTCTCTCTTTTAATCAGTATGTGCTATAGGCTTACTGCATTCTTCTTTTACAGCAGTGTGTTTTTTTTTTTTTTTTTTTTTTTTTTGGGGAGATCTGGCAACATTGACAGCTGTATCTGTGATGTAGTTCTGTAAGGAGAATGATTTCTGTAACGGTAAACTATCTAATGCCCTGTCTGGTTTACCCAGAGGAACTCATGAGAGGGTGACCAGCAGAGGGAAGTGTTTTACTACTTCCTCAATCACCTCATAGTCTGTCACACTTGGGCTACTGTCCAACTTGAAATCAATTTATGAAATGGCAAGAGTTACGACTATTATTAAACGATAAGGTTAGATTAAATATTAATTGAAACGAGTGAAGCAAAGCGCTGACTACAAACGTCGGCGTTAGAACAGAAAAGTCTCATAAAATTGGCAAGTTTTCAGTGTGACTGTTTGGGTTATTAAGCAAAGTATATGGAGGTAGAATAAAACAGGCATTTGAGGAATACAATAAATTGATCTCATCAACCTTTTACCTCACAAATGATAATAACATGTTGATTTCTTCCGGTTTATCATGCAGATCATCTCTTTACGCATATATTTTTCATCTTTTCTGCGAATTTAATCCTCCCTCAAAGTTAACTTTGCGCAATGGCGACTAAATCAGTGTTGCCAGATCTCACTCGGGAAAACAGGCAACTTGAGCTGATAAACTCTGTAAGTGTTCACAAAATGAATAAATGAATGAATAAATACCTAAATAAATAGCTACATTTATTTTTTTCAGTTTAATTGATAAATGAGAATTGCTTTATTCCATTTAATTTATTGTATTACATAAAATAATTTATGCATTTTTAAGAAAGGGACTGGAAAGCCATTTTCGCAATGACTTTAATTTAGTTTCTAGAAGACATTTTTACTCTGCTTTGCTATCCTGTATCAGATTGTGGGCTACTGCACTATTACTGGTAGTTACCCCATCATGTTCCTTTTTTATATTATTTATTTAGGCCTATTTATTTATTTATTTATTTTTAGGTAAGGTTGTGATTTACATGGTCCCTGTCAGATGTGTCACTAGAATTCACAAAAAAATTCAATGTCAGTGTGAACAAATATGTACCCTTAAATATATGACAAACTAAAGTTGATAGTAGACATATAGCAGAATGTATCTAAAACAGTCAGTAAGTATATTTGACAGCTGCTATTAGTGTGCCAGCAAACTCCTGAAACTTTATTGTATTCTGATATAATCTACAAAATCTGTTGACCACCATTGCTCACATATACAAGCTAAAACAAGCACAAAGCCGCTTATTATAAGCGGACATGGCAACAATGGAGTAAATCCTCCTACTCTAGCTTCAAGATAGAGGAAACTCCGCCCTTTTCTGACGTCACCCTGATTCGGATCTCTCCTCGCGCTTGTATCAGCTACACTAGAACAGTTCAGGTTGTGGCAGCAGTGCCCGAAGTGCGCCAAACCACGGAATTGTTGCCATATTCTGGAGAATCAGTCCGTTTTCTCGGGGAAAAAAATTACTCGGAACGGAACGGTCTGTTGAGACATCTTCAGCACCAAACAAAAAAAAAAATAATCTGATAATCCCCAGGCTCCCAAACTGAGGGAACAGACCGGGACCGTTGGGACTTCTAGGACATATTCTGGTTACTGCGCAAAAAAAGTACAGAAGAATCTTATTATAGATACTTGTATTCTGGAGCAAACGGATCGGATGCATTAAACGACCCGTTATCCAGGGCACTGTTACTAAGCCTCTGTTTAGAGGGGGTTGAACACCCGCACTGGATTCAGCGCTTGGGATGCGGGATCCCTGAACTTATCTGCTTCTATCCGCCTCGTCGAGCGGAGTTTTCATCTGCAGAATCAGAGAGAGTCGATGAGCATCTTACTCGGGCTTTGGATTTGATCTAGATTCCTGGCTGTGCTAAACTCTTCTGCAGACGTTGCACTGAATGCAGTTTTCTTAACAGTTGACTTTCTTTCGTGTAGTGAAGGGTGGACAGAATTGGATTGTGTTGAAGTTGCATGAATCACCGGATCGCTCTTTGCAGATCGCGATATCAGATCGGATATTTGGCGCAAGGCGTGAAGCGCGATGGCGATGTTGGCGACTTTTTGGATAGTGCTGCTGGTCGCGTTAAACGCTCCAGGTAAGTCCATGAACTCCATTGAACGATGTTTCGTTAGTCTAATATGCGATTTTGACATTTGATCAAATCAGGCGTCTTTTAAAGACTCAACAAATCTATGCGTGGTTCACAACTGTAAAGTTAAACTAAACCCTCCGATGATACAGTATTGCCATAATTAAGGTAAATGGACTCAAAGTGAACGCACAAAAACGTAAGATGCAGGCAGATGGCGATAGTGATGCTGCGCTGGAATATGTGTTCTGCTTGTTAATTGTGAATTATTGGAGAACTCGGGTAATAGCCTATAAGGGAACAGAAAGATGGGTAAATTAGTTTTCAAGAGATGAAGGATATTCACGTTTACATATAAACCTGATTATTTATTTATTAGCCTTTGTTTGACAATATCATTTGACGCCAGATGTCAAATGAGTGGCATGGATGGAGACGGATCAAGTAACCCGTAGTGATGAATCATTCACGTTACAATTTGATAAATAACTACCTGCTGCTGTTTTTATTACATAAACGTTCAGTGGCAGCTTTTGTACTGTTTGAGAAAAATAAAAACAAACAAACCTACACACACACACACACACACACACACACACACACACACACACATATAAAAAGACTTGACTTTCTAGTTTTTTTTTTATAACCAATTAGTGTTTTAGTTCATAATGTTCTAAGGTGCAGCAGCTGTTGTTCTTGTCAAGTCTGGGTTGCAATTAGTTAACTTTCTCTTGGCTGTCAGATTAAAGGTCTAGCTTTGTCTTTGATTGATATATGGGGTGTGACTCCTCTGTGAACATCAGAGAAGCTGCTCTCCCTTGTTCATCCCCTCTACCTGAACCTACCTGTGAAACAAATGCATCACACGGAGTGACAAAATAACCTGATTTAAAAAACATTTCCCCTTTAAAAAGCATCCTGTTTCTTTATCAGCAAGAGTATTCAATTCGTGTGTGATCCCCAGAGTCTCTGACAGTACTACTGTTGGGCCAGCGTTAGGTGTCTTTTAATAAACTGCTCTTGAGAGTATATTTTCCAATCAATACTGCACTGCTGACCTCTAATGTTGTAAACAAACCGTCTGATGTATTGGCTGGTCTTAGAGCGCATCTCTGGCCTGCCCCCAGTGTCTCTGTAGAAGAAGCTAAGCCAGTCAAAACAGCTGTTTGGGGTCATCTGAGCGAAAGGCTTAGGTGATATCCCTTGAACCCTTTTTCATTGAGTGATTCTCACTCATTCATCTCGCTTTTAAACACATGCCTGCGACTTGAGCAAACATTTCAATGATATTTTACTTGTCAATGTCTGCTCGTTGTAGTGATAGAATGCTCTACTAAAATTTTTGCACTGAATTCCTAGCTATTACCATAAGGAGATGACTTTATCGCTAAGCTTTGTGTAATATATGGCATCTTGTACAGTTGCAAATATCTTAGCTTGAACATGTTGCCTTTGGCATGACTCCAGAAACAGAACAGCCTTGTTTGAACCACACGGTGGCCAAGTGTGTGTGTGTCTAAGGCTGCTTGCAGATTCAGTTCCTGTAGACTTTTGTCATGTGATCTAAACTCGCATGGCAAGATGATACAGGATCTAGATCTGGCATTTTGCCCAAGCAAAATTGTTGATGGTAGCATACAGTATTAAAAGAGTCAGCAAATTTGAGCATTTGTTCTTGTGGGGAAGGGATGACTTCCTTGGAAATTCCTTGGCCTGCATTTCCCACCATTAGCAATGACTGGTAACTTAACAGAGCAAAATAGTTAACCTTCCCGATATTAATGACATGCATAGAACCATTCATTTCTTCCCAGGCTATAATTTAAGACTTCAAAGTCATACAGAATAAAATCCCACGGCAAAAAATGGGAGCATACAAAGAGTCTTAAAGATTCGTTCAGACAAGATCCTTGAGCAAACAAACCCAAGCATGCCCTGTTGACAAGACACCTTGCAAATCTAAATGATATACACAACCCGGGCGTACTGAACACGTCCCTCTTTGTTCACCTCTGCGCAGTGTTTACTAGACACTTGCCATGCAATTAACAGCTGGAACAGGGGTCTTAGAAGACATCTGGTTATTGTTTCTCCTTCTGAAGCAAAGCAATCACTCAGCATAAATCAACTCTACGTGCACATGTACATGTCAGAGCCGGTAGGGCTGCCCTCCTTCTGCGTTCCCAAACACGTGCAGCTACACGTACAGCTGAAATCTCTACGCTGCCACGAAGTCGTGTAAATTAATGAAGCGTAATGAATTATGTGGATGCGGTTCTGCTCGCTGTGATTCTGCGCCCAAGGCTTTTCCACTGAAAAGCATAGGCAGAAATGTCTTAATTTATAATGTTATCTTCTCTGAGATTCACACCCCCTTTTTTTGCCAAGTTGGAACCTGCCAGACTTATCTATAAATGGGGCAATTTGCATCCTTTTGGTTGTAATGCAGCCTGTTGAATCCATCTGATCTATTGATAATGCCTGAAATGGCTCAGCACTAGAGCAGATCTATCTATAGATTGGTGCTTTATGATCTCTTTATAAGTCTTTAAAAACGTCATACAGGTTTGGAATGTCTCTTTTGCTTCATTTATAGGGCTCCTCCTCTTTAATGCAGTCTTTTTTATTTTATTTCAGAAGCACAGAAAATTCTTACATGCTGCTATAAAGCATGTTCAGTGAATTTCACCGACACATACTGGGCTGTAATACAGCATGCCTGTGCTGTAATTCCCCTTGTTCATATAAAAACACATCTAAATCTTCTTTGTGGCTAAAATTCATTCAGCAACGCAAAATGATGGAAGAGAAGAGTAATGGAACGGACTGTGCCATTTGATAGTAATTACATGACTTACAAACAGATGCTATGCGGATAATTTCTTCTAACCTTCAGTGTTTGGCGAACAATCATTGATTCCGAAATTGTCATTTCCTCCTGTAATACCTTTTTAGCAAAGCTTTTTCTATTTGCTAAATGGAAATCTTGTTAGTGCTTCAGAAATAAGCATTCATCATGGTTTGGCCAGGTTTAAGGAGTATTTTGCGGAGGAGCTCTGATCTATACCTTAATTATTTGAACCCACCGCAAACATCAATTTTACTAAGGAGGCTGGTTCAAGGTGAAATACTCAGGAAAGTGGTTTGTGTGTGCACTTGTCACAATCGGTCGAGGTAATCTTAGGGTAGAAAAATGGCTGAATGCCAAAAATGCTTTTTCACCTGTTATTAAAGCACTTTCAGCTACTGAATAAACAATATGAAATATAAAACTTATTTACTTATGATTGATGCCAGTTGCTGAATTGCTAATCAAGAACTGATTCAATCAACATTTACTTTTTATAATTGGAATTTTTTAAATCAGTCAAGAAGAACAGTAATTTCATTTTCTGTAAATATTGTGCACTGGTGACATTTTCAGAATTGTAAATAGGATGAAAAGTGAATAGGGTCAATTCTGATTTTAGGTCGACTTTAATATTTCCCTAATCAGAATGTCAGAGAAGGGAACACATACTCAGCTGGCCTTGTTACCCACGAGTTCCTCTTTTTGCAGAGCGCGACAGCTGATTCTGTGCATTCTGCTCTTTGATCAAAAAGTCTTGCCTGATTTGTGTAGAGATGATCCTGTGGTTCATGTAAAAGATCAGGATTATTTTCCTGGCTGGGGGAATCATGTTTGAATTTTGTTTGAAGTGGTTCAATCAGGGGAAAGAAGAAGAACATCTTGTGATATCCCCCCACCCTTTGGTGTTTTGATTATCCCATTGACTGTGAAAGCCATATTTGAGTGGCATTTTTAATTTGTGAGTTTTGCCAACGCTCTCTAAAT
This sequence comes from Garra rufa, assembly GCF_049309525.1. NCBI lineage: Eukaryota > Metazoa > Chordata > Actinopteri > Cypriniformes > Cyprinidae > Garra > Garra rufa. The sequence continues at coordinate 4,059,158 of NC_133371.1, read as the reverse complement.
TGCTGCGTTGAGCAATATCAGATCGCCCAGGGTCGTTCACGGATGTGCACGAGGAAGATTACAAATTCGTAAAGGAGTTCAGCGAGGGGGAAATATATGTTTTTTCCTGCAAAAGCTCAGCTCCCTTTCACGTCAGATGGCTTTATGCTTTTCTTTATGTGCAATGACAGGAATTCGGTCATTCACTTTGAGGTCAAAAGGTGAGCCTATTAATGTCAGGCCTCTTTGAAGGTCTAAGTGATATACAAGCTGTTGTGACCCCAACAATAGATGGCTTAAATGGCAAACAAGTGTGTGTGTGTGTGTGTGTGTGTGTGTGTGTGTGTGTGTGTACCTGGTATTCATCACGTTGTGGGGACCAAATGTCCCCACAAGGATAGGAATACCAGTAGATTTTGACCTTGTGGGGACATTTCTCAGGTCCCCATGAGGAAACAGGCTTATAAATCATGCACAATGAGTTTCTTTGAGGAAGTAAAAGTGTGCACAATCTCCTGTGAGGGCTAGGTTTAGGTGTAGGGTAGGTGTAGGGCGATAGAAAGTACGGTTTGTACAGTATAAACCATTACGCCTATGGAATGTCCCCATAAAACATGTAAACCCAACATGTGTGTGTGTGTGTGTGTGTGTGTGTGTGTGTGCGTGTGGGTGTAAAACCATCACTTGTTCCACTCCACCCATGAGAAACTAGGGTAAATTCAGACAGATGGTTAACACTCCTCAATTGTATTTCCAAATGTGTTGAAAATCTGTTTTATTCCCATTTAAACGTGCATTACTTTTGCATTAAGTTACTCGCTCTGACATGAGTCCCATACTATTGAAACCATTTTCAATTCACATCCGAATATATTACATAAGCGTGAACTGAAACGGTTTGGGTGAAGGGACCTGTATTTAGCAATTGCGGTCACACTTTCTGTGACTGTGTTTAACAATAAGGTGCATTAAAAAGGCAGTTTCTATTTATTGATTTCATCGGTCATTGTGCCCATCCATTGAACTAGAGTTTAATCATGCATTTTAAATGAGTTAAGATGGCGGTTTTATTTATTATATTTATTTATGTATTATTTCCTAAGAGAACTGTGTTATTTCTCCAAGTAACCTTGATTTCATGTGCTCTGTGGAAACTGTTATTGTGTTTCTTTGAAAGTGGCCTTGTTCAGTATTTACCATTCTCTTTCACATTCCTGTACGGAAATCTAGTTATTGAATGCGTCTGTTTGCTCTATTCTATTCTATCCAAACATGGAAAAGATGCTGGCTCTTTTAAAACCTTTGTAGGCATGATTTTAACATATCATAGTAAAGCTCCCAACACGAAGAGTGTTCCAAGAAAACACAATTATGTTGCCTTAAGAAGCCACATGTTCTTTGTGAAGTAGGCACTTCCATAATGTATTTAGACCAATATAGCGAAGTGTAAGTGTAAAAAAACAAAACAAAACATATTTGTTATTTTAAAAAAAATCAATAGACAGTTTCACCTAGTAATTGTTTGTGCAGTTTATCATTAGGGCATTTTTATGCAGAGATGTTCAAATCATTCACATATGAAGGTCCATTTCAGTTAGTATGCTACTTTAGAAAGTAGCTCTCTGTGTAGACACTAGTTTTGGAACAGAGCCACTTGTATTGTTATCTGGGTAAATATAGATTTTAATTACTGCAATTTACAACACAGTAAAGTGGGATTTTTTGCAGGTGAGAGAGCAGATTATCACGTAGCCCTCATCATCAAGCAGCAGTGATCTACGGGCTCTGCCCAGCCGTTCCTGAAATTAACAGTGTAGAAAGCTATTAACATGAACCTTAGTCCACAGCAGTGCTCAAGATTAAATTGACTGTGCCAAAACAGCAGCAGCATACTCACTCCACTCCTCTTCAGTGAGCAGAATACAATGTCTGCATAAATGTAAGAGATCACCATAAAAGCATCACTCAAAATACGTCACATTAGTTGGCCGTACTTCTAGTGCTGTGTGTAGATGAGTACTTGCCTCAAGTCCTTCATCATAATGTGAAAACGATCGCAAAGGTGAGGTTTTGTAGTATGGGAGCATACATCAAATTACTGTTTGTCAGTGGCGACACTTTGTTGAAACTTATTTGACGACTCTTGCGATACATTGGAGAAGAGCTTTTTTAGATTTGAAGAGCTGAACATGACCAAAAAGTGCAGTTTGAGAGGTTTCAGAAGTCCAGGATTTGTCAAAATTGATCATGAGTATCATATCTCTCATTCTGATGTGATCCCTATTAGGAAAAGCAAGTATATATATATATATATATTAGGGCCGGGACTCGATTAAAAAATTTAATCTAATTAATTAGAGGCTTTGTAATTAATTAATCGAAATTAATCGCATTTTAATCGCATATAAATATTTGACCTGAGAACAGTGAGAAGTAAGATTTTTACATGGATTTTTAGTATACCATTGAATAATGACTGAATACATAAGCTTAAGCAACAAAATATTGTTTATTTTTGTTCAACCAAGTCCAACAGACCAGTGCAATATTGCCATTAAGTGTAGCAAGAGGCACGTTCTTTAACGAGTCTTTCATGCCGAGAACTCTGCTCTTGTGTTTGCTTAATTATGCATTTAAACGTTAATGACCAAACCTATCATTATAAATGTTGCTGCACATGGAATATAACGCGGATAACATTTAAAAAATATTTTTTATCAGGTTACACACTGATTATTTACAGTATCACTCAAACCCCTTTCTCTACCTGTCCGTTGGTCGCGCATATCCTCCATGTTTGTAGTTTTTTAACACCTTTTATGCGTGTTTGTAGTTCTAATCGAATCCTCGTTCTCGGCGCAGTGTGTTGCGGGCAATATTAGCCGTTAAGAGTGTGCATTGATCGTTAAGTAGTAGACCATCCGGGAATCTTTGGAATACTTTTTTAAACAAACTACGATTTGGGACATACAATACTATTTAGGACGGGCGCAGCTTGTCTGAACGCTAGTTGGTGCTCCAGTATAATCGGTCCACCGAATCTCATCCAGTGAGAAACGTTCCGCGGTGCAAAACTAAGTGCGATTAAAATGCGTTAAAAAATTTTAACGCGTTATTTTTGTGTAATTAATTAATCTAAATTAACACGTTAAAGTCCCGGCCCTAATATATATATATATATTTTTTATAATGTAAACAGTGGGTATCACTTCATTATATATATATATTTTTTATTAGGACATATGTATCTATTAAATAACGCTTAAAAGACATACACAGCTGTTCCTCAACCTACTGTATATTTAACACAAAAAGCTCCTTGTCTGAGGAACCTAGGTCTTATTGTGACGTCATTATAACTTCATATACATACCCCCCACCCCCCGCCCCCCTGCCTCATTTCCTTTCCCATTGTCATTTAATTGTCTATTCTGTATTGTGCGTTCTGGGGATCAAGGAGGCTGGGTCAGGTCTTTGCGGTGTATTCCCTCATATAAATCATTGCCTTTCAGGCTGGTTAAAGCGATTTCCTCAACTCCAAATCCTCATCTTAGTTGGATTAAACATTTTGGGGGAATGAACACCTTCAATGATGGATGAGCATCAACCACAGAAATGCAATTATTCAGAATGTGAATTTGTCTAGCTCTGAAATGTAATCCAAGTAATAACTTGGCACCATGCAAACTTGATTCTGCGAAATTGAATAATTTCGCTTTCAGACACCTTCGGTTCTGTTTACCCACCAGGCTTGTTGCTTATTGGTGCTTACCTAGTGAAAAACTAGCTGTGGATGTTTTTCAGGATTTACTTCAAGTAGTTGCTCTCATTTTCGGTTTTGCGATAATTTGTTGTATGCAAAATGTAACATTTGATTGCATCGTTTACTATTGCCACTTTTCTTGGCTAGCTGCTTTTAAATGTTTACAGTTGGCTCGCTCGCAATGAAATTTACCCAAATGGTCCATGGTTTCATGTCTGGAGCTGATTGGCCTTTTGCAAGCGCCTGCAATTGCCAGATGGGGATGTGTTCTTATTTGAAGTGGATCTTTTGAAAACCAAAAGCCTGATGAAGCAGGGCCATAAAAGAGGACGTTGATCAGAAGCAGGTGTCTCCCAATGGGTCATGGAGCTTGTATGGGTGAAAACCTGCAGAACTCATCAGCCAAACCTCAATAAGTGCTGCTTAACCCCAAGGGGTCACAGGAAAGTCTTTTATTGCATGTCTTTCTGTCTGTTTGTCTGTCCTCCTTGGAGAGCGATAGTCATAACTGTCTGACAGTGACACATGGCACTGCGTTTGGCAGGGACCGCTCACCGGATGGAGTTCTGCTGTGAAAGTGATTATACAGACATTTGGGTTGGATGGTTAAACATTAGCATGCAGATGAGAGCTCCATCCAATTCCCTTGGAGTGGCTGGGTTTATTCGGTACCAGGGTGATGCATGGAAAGCTGCCCTGAGCTAAGGAAGAACAGCGAGAGTGACAGCCAAATAATATTACTATGGTGAATTTACCTTATGGACCACTGCTAGCAACCCCTGCAGGCTGTTAAAGCAGCATTTTGAATGCTGGTTGGAACTCCAGTGATGTGCGCAGTGGGGATTTTGATGCAAGCGCAATTAATTTTTGTATCTTATTAATATGGGTTTGACATTTTCACAAAAGTTTTTTTTTGGCACGGAAACCTGCATTTTATACCCTAGCCACCCATAATTCAGTTGAAACAAACGCTGTCTGCATTATTGTCAACCTTTACACCACAAAATCATGTAGATGAAGCTCATCATAGAATTGATATTTTTATATAATAAACAAATAAAATAAAATCTTTCCACCACAGAATTTTTATCTCAGAATTTTGAATTTATATTTTACAATTGCCCCACACAGTCCAGTTTTCAGTATATATTTGGACATTTTAACTTTTTTTTTTTTTTTTTTTTTTTTGCTCAGGATTGTGAGGAAAAAAAGTCAGAATTGTAAAATGTGCAATTGCTTTAATTATTTATTTTTTGCTTTTAATATTTTTTTGTTAGTTGCGGATTCAAATTGAGCATTACAGTAAAGTACGCCAGATTGTCATAGTCGGCTGAATCCTCTGTTTTGCTGTGTGCCTTGTGATTTGCATATTTTGCGTGTGAAAAAACAAAACAAAAAAATCAATAACAACAACACTTAATTTTTTTTTTACACAGAATCCTCCCTGAGAACTCTCTTGGTGATACATAAATGGATTTACTTACTTTTGTAATGCAAATATGTTGCATCCGCAGGACTTCCGCTGTTGTTTTTCAGCTGAGTCTGTAGTGTACATTTTAAGCAGTGCTGTGCGGCTCTGTCTAGATGTGGCGTAGCCGCTCGATGGTGAATTAAACATGAGTGAGAGCTCCTGATCTAAATAATGGAGTGGATGTGACAGCACAGAGTGTTTCTGCACCGCACAGCTGACTGCACAAATAACACTAAAAACAGAGTAAGTGCTAAATTAACACACATGCGCACATGCACGTACACACAAGCGCATCCCCTTTCTCTTTGTTGGCAGAGGGTCTTTAGGTAGGAATAGGTTTTTAGCATCAGGTTGACCTGAAAGTGACTCTGCACGGGGAACTTTTAGCCTCAGCATCCTTTGAAAGAGGGTGTATGTGACGTCTCAGTGCAAAATGTGCTTGTCTGCGGGCACCTGCGAGTGTCTATGCGTGTATGCATGCACCACTGGTACACACACTTGTTTTCCAGGTCCCTGATCGCACGAACCTCTCCCTCCTATCCGTCCAAAATGGAGTACTTGTTTTATCTGCAAAGCGCAGCTGCAATTTTCTGCTTCAAACCCCTGAAAATCCTGTTCTGTTTCGAGTCGAAATGCCTGAATCGGCCGACTAAAGAAAAAGGATATCAATAAACGGGAGCCAATCTTGCTTGTGCTGTTCTGATTTGGTATTAATCTGATTTAGCGATTCTCATCTCGATTTAGAGATTAAATAGTTAAGCCCACCCATTCCTCCCACCCTTGCTTTTCCACTCACTGAACAGATACTTCAGCAGTGTTACTGCAGTGTTTTCCCCTCCTCCCTCTGTTGGCTTCTCTTATTTTCTCAGCTTTTTCTGCTGAATTTCCAGAATTGGCTCACTTTCAGTTTATGAGTTGGAATTTGAATTACATTGGCCACAGAATGATGAATTAGAATTAGAATCACGGTAAAAGGAATTACAGATAAATACATTTGAACACAGTGACTCGAGAGGAATTTCATTAGTCCAGATATTCATGAGTTAATTCTGATTAATTTTGGCTATTTATGCCTTGAAATTCATAATACATTAGACCACTAGTTGTTTATTTTTTAATACATTTTATTCATTACCATTTTTATTACTAACATAACAAGATTTTTTTTTATTATTTACTTTTAATTTAAACTTAAATCAAACTTTTTTTTTTTTATCAGTTCAGTTTCCTGTTTGCTCAATCGTTTCAAATTCAGGAGCTGAATTTGAATTCTCATTCCATTCTGTATTTAGTTCTGAATGACTCACAACCCCAGCTGTGTCATCTATGGATCAGCTCATTAGGATTCCTCATTTAAATGGAATCCTCTCGGAGGTCGGCCTAAATAATCCCTCCATTTCTCTCTCTGTTCTGTCTGTCGCTATCATGTCTCTCTCTCTCTCTCTTTACATGAAAGTCTGAACTTTGCTCAAACTCATGGCCTTCACAAGATTTGACGGCATGGGGTGCCAGGCCGCCCATGGCTAGTAAATGACTAATCTAGGCCACTGCGTCCACTGTTGTTAACTTCTGAATAAAAAAAATACCATATACTTTAGAACATTTTCTTTCAAGTCTGAAAGTCGTTAGTCATGCTGCTAGCACGAAGACCACGGATTTATGAAAATAATTTTCATCCACTTAAATTAGAGCAACATTATTAGTTAAAATGATTTTAACACATACTAAAACAGTAGTGTGGGTCTATGTGAATATAATAAATTAGAGGTGCAAGATATGGCAAGTGATTATAGCAGTATTTTTTTTCTGTGTAATTGGAAGCAGATTATATTCTTCTTTATATTCCTTTCAAACAGTATTCTTCTTTTCTATGCCAAAAGATCTAAACAGTGATCCATCATTGCTAATGTACCTTATAGTGTTTCAATTTTAATTGAAACATGATATCGTAGATCAGAGCTTTAGTTTAAATGCTGTTCAAAAAAGGCAAATCACGCTATAGATATGATATTTAAACTTATTTGACATATAAACCATATAATATAGTCAAAGTTATTAAGTATTACAATATATTATACAGACGTTTTTTAATGTCGTTTATAAAACGAATAGAATGAATTCAGTTAAGGTTTAGGTTTACAAAGATTTACAAATGTCTGCTAAAACGTAAACGCTTATGATTGTATATTTATTAGTATTGGACAGATGTCAGTCAGATCACTGCTTCCCTTTAATAAAAAATATTTTGAGGGAGTGTGGAGGGAATAGAGCTTTATAGCTGTCAATCAAATGCCTATGTAAGGGTTTGTGTTGAGTCTTTATCAAGTCTTCCACTTCACAGGCTCCATATGAGATAAACCAGTGAGGGCTCTGCTGAGAGGCATCCAGCAGGGGTAATGGTGTCACGCTAGAGAAGTGGGGCGGTTAGTCAGAGCACTGATCTGGGATTGAGCGATTGGATAATTCCAGGCCTTCCGTTAAAATCCCGTGTATGCCTCTGAAATAAAATAGATCAGATTCTTACACACGTACACACACACACACACACACACACACACACACACACACACAGGCCTCTCAGACTGAACAAGTCAATTTACTACAGGCAGCTGGGCTGATGTGCTTCCATTAAAACAGACATGCTCTGGCGATTACTGGCTTGCGCAAAAGCGTCAGTCAGAGGAATAAAGAGAAGGAATTCTGTGAATATGGTTGCAGTTTTCCTGCCTTTTCTGTCTCCAATGGGAGTGTGTTTGATTGGCAAATAATGGATTGAATAAAAGGGAAGACAAGGACTGTGGTTGTTAAGCAGATTATGAGGAAACTATTATATCATACTTTAAATAATCTTACATAAATATGAATTGTTTGATTCTTTGATTTAATTTAGTCTATTGAAAACTTTACATGCTTTCTATTTCAATTTTCTTTTTTTTATTTTCTTTTTTTTTATTTGAATGCTTAAATTATAGTCTGATTTAAAACAGTAATGTATTATAAATAAATGGTGGAGCCAGGTTTGAAGAAGCTGTAAAGTACACAGATGTGTCACAATTGTAAAATTTCCAACCTGTTTTCAAGTTATAAATTGCACAGATAGGCAGAGAGACACAATGAGCTTGTGTTTATTGGATGAAATGTTTCTGTTTTTTTTTTTTTTTTTTTTTTTTTTTTTTTCTCTCTCTGATTTTAATAGTTACTTGTTTAATTTTCCAGGCTGCAGACTTGTTAGGAGTGCAGGCCGTGGTTGAAAGCAGCAATATAGTTGTAGTAAGAAAGGGAGGGGAATGGATCTGCTTTAGAAAACAAAAACAAGCTTTAGTTATTCTGCTTGGCAGTGCACGTCCGCTCCCACTGCGTCCCACTAAGACTCTACACTGAATCAGACAAGCGCTTAGACCTAGCTAAGATCAATACCTTCTCAGTTATCTCCAACCTCTCTGAAATCCCAAACCAGCTACTGATTGAGTTGTAAAATTTGCAGGTGAGGGAATTTTCTTTCCTATATCTCCTTTGACCGAAGATCTAGATCATTGTTTACTAGAAGGTTGTCGTTTTGCATGACTTGCTCAGAATTGGAGTAAACTTTTAAATCATGCTGAAATTGTTCTGATTAGCTAGACAGGTAGAGATATGGACAGCTGCAGAGTGAAAGAAGAAGATAAACCGAGAGATGGCTTGCTGCTTTGGCATTGATCCTGTGCTGGCCTGGCAGGCTCTGATGCCAGAGTAACTAATGTAGTCTGATATTGATTCACCAGTTTCAGGCATGGCTGCACAGCTCTATGTCGCTGCTTCATTTAAAGAGGGAAAATTTCGGCCCAAATACACCCACACATCCGCCACCAATCTAGCACTTTCTGTGTGTTTCACATGTCTGTGGGTAGTGGGTTCACATCAACTTTTTACCTTGTTGTCTATGTGTGGGGTTTAGTATAGGTGTTAGTGTGGATCTGTAAAAAACCTAGTGAATTCCCACGCTGCCTTCTAAGGTAACGTCCCAACGGAAGTGAAAGCTGATGAGTGACTTGTTTGGAACATTCTACTTTATTCTTTTTTTTTACATTATGCAATTAATAATCTTTATCAACGGGGACTAGATTTACAGTTGACAACATTTTTGCATTTGCATATTTTAAAGCTAAAAACTCTAATGAGCGTTAATATAATTACCATACATTATCGAGTAAAATAGTTTCTCTTTTAACACTGAACTAACACATATTTCTAGAATTATGAAATATGGTTTGGTGCACTCCTATGAACTCACTATATTTTGGAACAGAACTTGTGAGTATAAGTAACAGATGGAAAGAAAGAAAAAATAAACAGAAAGAGAGAGAAGGACAAGCTTATAGATTTCTCCCCCTCTGTGGTAGAAAAAGGACAGACAGAGGGTGAGAAAGAATGGAGAGAGGTGTTAAAAAATGAGGGAAGAATATTCTGTTCCGGCATTGCGATGGTCACACTAATAGAACACAGCACAAATCATTGTCCCAGCACAGTCGTTCAACCCTGACTTGCCCCAGGCAGTTCTTGGCCCAGGGGTGACTTTTTGTCCCTGAGCGTATTATAAGGCTTGCCGCCTCACCTGTGATTAAATCACCCGAGTGCCACCTGCGACAGGGTGTGGTTCCTTTCTCTCACAATAATAGTGCATGTCCCCAATGTCTCAGACAGGAGTGAGCATTGACATTAAAAGCCCTGAAATCTGATCTAGTGGATCATTTTATTGCAAGGTGAGGGTGTGATGTGGATAAATGCCCCAAGTAAAAGAAAGGCGCATTCATCGAGTCACATGGATTCATGTTTATAAAATTGTTCATCCACATATAAGTGTGTGTGGTTATATGTGCAGTGTAATAAGCTAGCACGTTTCCATGAATCAGATATTGCCTATGTCTGATAAAGCTGGTAAACAAAAGGTTGTTTGCAATTGTCAAGGTTGTACTCATGATTGGATCAATCTCCTTGTGAGGAAGACCATGCACTATCACCTTTGTGCTCATAAGCAAGGCGCTTAACTCCAGCTTTGTCTTGGGGATTGTTCCTGGAAGTTCCATCTGCATGAAAGTCATGGAAACAAACACCGACATTGTGGCGACAAAGACTCTAAATACATGGTTGTATCTACACAGGTGGAGGATTGACACTGCTAGAGCAGAACAACCAGGCATGGTTCCGCTCCCTAAGGATAAGCCAAAGACACAATACTCTCCCTCCTCCAGAACCCTTTCACCTCTTTCTCACAGTGGATCCACCCTTACCCCTCCCTTTCGCACCTTCTGGGAGCCACTGTGCCAGGAGAGCTGAATGGAAGGTTAATCTCTGGCTCGTTTTCTTGAGGCGTTGCGCGGTTGGTTTTGCTGTGGTATCAGCCAGTATGGAAGCCACAAAAAGCTGTGGAGCCAGTAAACATGGGGAGCCAAGTTCTTGTTGTGCTTCAATCTGTGCCAAGAGTTATATCTGACTAGGGAGAAGGAGGGGCATTTACTCATAAACGCTAAATAATCCACCATCCAACAACATGCGTGTAGCCAGAGACAATGTAGCACCCTGTGATGCCTACGGAAGCGTAGCTTCCACTTCTATTCTTCCGTCAGCATCTGTGGAGGTTAAAAAGAGTAAGAGGCAAAGTTTTCCTTGTCATGAAGAGCATTGGTACCGCCACCATTTGCCTCTCTCCGATAGTTCATTTGTTCTCTTACTGCTGTTGTTTGTCTTTCCACAGTTGAAGGACCGAACTGTTAGAACTGTTAGTTACCTTAGAAACTGCACTCAGGAAAGGGCAAATCGAATCTCATGATGGAAATTAAGCGAAAAAGGAATTCAATACAGTGCCCCATACTGTTCTTATGACTGCAAGAAAAACACCAAGGTCTTGGATTTGACCCATCCATGCTGCCAAGTTTTGAGGTGCACTGTAAAATGACTTAAAGCTAAACGTTTCCTTTGTTAACTCAACAAAAACGGATTTGCAGGGGGGATGGGAGGGCTGATCTACATGCATGATCTGTAGGGGATCTACTAGGGGTGCCAGAGGAGTGTTATAGCTTTTAATGAACGCCCGCTCCAGGGTTGACCACAGTTCACGCTCAGACCGACTTTCTGGCCCAAGCCATGTTCCTGTGAAGCTAGGGAGTTCTGGCTGGATGAAGAACTGTTTAAAGAAAAATATGTTTATTCATTTTTTTCCCCTGTGTCGTTAATCTTTTTCTCTTTCACTGTTTTTTCTGTCTTTCCCCTTATTTCTCATCTGGATAATTTGGACCACAAAACCCCTTAAAGTTCCTTCAGCAAACACTTGATCTCTGCCACATGTTTAAGCAATACGTATAAATTTATGGATTCATAAAATGATTTGGTCATTAAACTGGCATGCTGTTGTTGTTTAATCTCAGGTTGAGCCTGTGTTTAAATGTAGATTTGTAAAAGTTCTGGTGGAACCCACTTGGGAAACTCGGTACATGGACGCAAGCTGGATTAGGCCCACAGTTTTAATGGAAAGCTTCTGTCCACACCGTGACTACTAGAAGAAGAAAAAAAAAAAAAAAAAAAACGTGAAGGCTGTGCCAGGATGCTGCTCTTGTGGAAGTAATCATGTGGAGTTAAGATGTAGGAGGCGGGGAAGAAGTGGAAAGGGTTAATCCAATTGGCTGGGATTTGGTAGCGTTATTCTCTTCACTAGGGTTCCTGACTTTGGACGTTATCGATAGATCCTTTCTATTTTTTGGGGAATGAGTTCTCAGTGCTTTTTCTCCAGTAGGATCCAAAGCTTTTAAGCCCTGCGCAGTGTTCCCGCTGTGCCTCCGTGATGTGAGGGGGATGGATAGGGCATTTGTTTTTGTTAAGGGAACAGAGAGCTCAGAGAATGAGGGATGCAGCGATGCATGAGTCTATGTGTGGACAGAGATACACTTCAGTCTGTTTATGAGTACGTAAGCGTGCATGTGTGTGTGTTTATACTGTGGACGTGCAGCAGAGTAGAGTCGGACACACTCCCCTTGATCCTGACCCACTTTCTCCATCTCTCTCTCTCTCTCTTTCTGCTCTGCACTCTCCCCCTCTTTAATTGCTGCTCAGCACACTGAGGCCATCTGTTCAGCCAGGGCCAGTCGCCATGGAGATGCTGGGAGGCTTTTCGGATTTGTGACGGCACTGACCAACAGGGAAATAGGGGTCAGGGGTGCGGAGTGTGCAGCAGTCATCGGGGCACTAGAACTGTGCCACAACAGTGCCATGCCTGGGATTCCGCCATGGGATTGGCCGACAGACGTACATACCCATGCTCTCCTGCTGTTAGCCATTAGCACATTAGCATCTGCATAAATAAACACAGCCACGGTCCTGTAACTAAACGGTTAACATGTAATACGTGTTAGTTAGAAGTTACTCAAAATTAAAAGTTTAACTGTAGTCAAGCTATGCATTTGGTAAAGTACTTATTAAAATACTTAGTCATTTATCTGTATTCATTAAAGAACAATGATGATAAAATCAAACCAGCACATTAAAATTAATCAGTTTGTTGGCTTGTTCAGATGATTGGTGGATATAAATTACTGGAAAAGCTATGCTGTTTGATAGCGTAGTTATGTAAAACATCTACTTACTTATTTGATAGGCTTTTTATAGTGAGAAGAATGACTAAAGGTGTGATGTCTAGACTTGATTACAGTTATTATTAGCGATGTTCAAGTAGCAGTTTCGTAATTTCAGTAATCACATTTTTAAACGTTCACAGCAAAATTATTTAAAAAAAAAAAAACTTGTTAAGAAGTCATTGCTATGCCATATTGTTCTACTTTTATAATTATATTAATTGCAGAACTATGCATATTGATCATTCCTGCCCATGACCTTGGGCCACAGGGTTCAGACACCAGGGTTTACTTCTTTTAACCACATTCATTGCAAAAGTTGAAATTCCTGTATAATGAAAGACCTTAGGCTGACCGACCACACAGAGAAATATATTTGTCAGCCTCACCGAAGCAGCTTATGCTTTTAGCAACCACAGCATGAATAATTCTTCATTTCATGGCCAATCCCAATTGAAAGGCAGTGATTTCTCAACCATATGATGTGTTTATTAAGGGTCAGCGATACGGTTTGTTTGTTTGAAGTCTTGTTTGAAGTTTAATGAGATCGTCTGATCTTGGTGCGTGGAGATTAAGCCGGTCCCTTGTATGAAGATGGCTGTGTGTTTTTGTATTGCTTTTTTTCTTTAATTGCCTCTCAGTGACATGCATCACTGGAGTGAGGTGTTAAATACAACACTCTCAGTTAATACTCTTCCGCAGTTTAGTTTTCCCTGCAAGTCAGAGTTGCCACACCTGCACGGTGACGTGCTGGAGCAGCAGGAAAGTATTAGCCTCATGCTCCCTGCTGCCATGAAATTTTCAACCATTCTAAACATTCTCCAGCGACTCTCCCGTTTCTTGCTTTTCTCACTTTCAGCTGCATTTTGATCTGTGCCATTTGCAGGCTCAACAGTTGTGTGTGCTCAGTTGTATGCATGGCTTGTTGTGTTCATGCGAATCCCCTGCAATTAATGATGGCTGTCTTCCTGGAAGCATGTCTTCCTTGTGGAATCTTGGATGCATAAAATGAAATACTGAGCTTTAGATGATAGATTTGAGTTGCGAGTAAATCAGTATGCATGTGCGTGTTATATTTTTGTACCATTTAGTTGGCCCATGTTTCCTTTCTTCCTGTATTATGGGAGTTGGAATCAATGTAGTATGTAGATCTCCTTCCATGGCTGTTCACGTTGTAGGTGGATTGACGACTACTGGCCAAGCTTCCAGAGCATGTCTTCTTGCTTTTGTGGACAATTCTGCCATTTCGAGCCAATTCGCTCGCAATGCTGCAGTGTGTGTAGTATTGGGTTATATAACCTTCCTAATTCTTCCTTCCTACTACCTACAGGGCCTGTCAAAGCCCCCTGTCTTTAACGTCAGTCAGCGCATATCAGCCAAAGATTGTTGGCACCATATAACCCTTCACTCTCGTTGTTCACTTAGAGAGCAGGTACGAACAGATTCTGTCAGAGAAAACAAGACAGGTTTGTCAGTTTCCCACAAGGAAGGTAACGATATTTGATCCTGGTGATGGGGGAGCATATATGTGGCACTATTTTTTAATGTGAATTTTCACAAGGCCTCTGATAATACGTTGTTGCAGAACATATACACTGAATTATTTGCATATTTTGACTGGTTGTACAGAGTAAGGCAACGTTCTGCTTAAGCGTAAAGCAACTTGCCATCATGGGATGGTATTCCGTTTTTAACTACTTGTACATTATACCTTAAGTTTTTATTGATCTTATAGTTTTTGAGTCCATTAAGTGTTAGAATCAGTTGTGTTCATTATGTTTTATTCCACCTGCGTAACACGACAAATCCAGATGTTTCTGCCCAAGGGTAGCGGTGGGGGGAGGCTTCTGATGGGCCGTATGTGCAGGGATCAGGATTAAAGCTCCCTCTCTGGGATTAATCAAGCCAGTGTCTGGACACAGCAGAGAGGGAAGTGAGCGTAGCCCTTTCAAGCAGGTGTCACCACGGTTAGTGTGTAGGCCGTAATTAATGCTGTGCCTCTCCACCGCTTCAAGCTCGTCCTTTTTGTCTTTGCCACTTAAAGTGTTAGTGTATGTGTGTGCACACGTGTTTTCTGACTTTTAAAACTCAATGGAATGAAACTTCTTGTTGTACTTGTTTCAGCAGGGTTTCGCTGAGCCGGCTATGTGTAATGATTTCAGAGATGAAGCAGAGATTGAGAGAATTGCAACCGTCGGCCCATTGCCCAGGTCTTGATTGCGTGTTGATTTGGGGCCATGTTGAAACGTTGCTGTAATTTATGTGATACTCTGGAGTATTTGCTGACTCTGTGGTTGTGTGATCCTGATGTGATACAGTATGTGTGTTTGTACGTGTCTGTGTGACTAGATGAGTGAGTAAGTGTGGGCGTACATGGGCTATGATTTGTTTAATACATTCTCCTTAACCGCATGAGAGAAAAAGCTCAGAGAAAATTTTATTGCTCAATGTTTACTTTGTCATAGCTCAAGATACTTCATGCAGTTCTCGGTTAAGTGCTTATTAAAGTCTCAGTTTTGTTTCAGAGGTTTCTATTGAAATTCCCTAATTGAAATCAAATTGGAAACAATGTCACTTGCTGATATACAGTAAAATCATGTCATAGCACAGAAGAATTTGCTGAAAAATATTTGAGTTCATATTTTAAATCTTTTCCCATGAGAAAGAACAATCACAAATGAAAATTTGATGAATGTTTCTCCTGAGCAAAATGCTGCAATAACCTCATGTGTCTTTTTTTGGAATCACAACATCTCAGAATGCTCAGATTTGCCAAAGTACCTCAAAGGTGTACAATCAAAAGTCAGTCCAAAAAATCATCCTGACCAGTATGTTGATCTGTCACTACCACCCATGGTTGTGTCCACTTATAAAATCTCACATAAATGCAAGTCTACCTGTCCACTGTCAGATCTTTTAGATCTTGTTATGCATGAGACCTGCCTCTCTCTTTCTCTGACCTGGGAGGTCCTATGGGAACAGAATGGAGATGCATTAAGCCACTCACTGTATTTACTTGTGCTGGATTGATGCTGATGGGCGGGGGCAGGCCCGGGGCGGCGGAATGGGAGATTGATCAGCACTGAATGTGTGTCAGGGGAGTCTTGACATCCACAACTGCCTTTCACGCATCCAGTCTGGAAAATCCATCATTCAAGAAGCCACATGCCAGTCCTGACAGCCCACACTTACCACACAGATTAATCAGATATTAGCAGTGAAGCCAGGATACATGGTCAGCGCTTTTCCTGACAAAAACACTGTGTTTGTCAGATTTCTTGATAAATGACAGATCATCACCCACACCTGCTTGTGCATTTGTGTAAACTGAGAGCTTGATAAGTACAGGAGAATAACGCAGTATTATTCACTGCCATAAGCGTGTTGCGGTTCTTTGCATATGCAAAGGTGCGAACGAAAGGAAGCACTGGAGGTGTTACAAATCATAAGGAATTGCAAAGCTGCAACTACACCACATATCATAGGTATTTAAACTGTCCCTTGGGGCTTTTATTTCACCTAAATGAAGAGTCTTATTGGGTTTGCTTTCAGTACAACGTCAGTATAATACAACTAATGGCATGTCTGTTACAGCATCTGTATTCATCAGGAATGGCTGCAGACATATTGAAGCATCGCAATTTTGAAGTTAGAACCTGTTATTATTAAAAATTGAATTCAGCAGGAGAATAATAAGAAAGCTAAAGTCAAGTCTTTCTCAGAAGAGCTACTCACTAGGTGTAATAAAAATATAAAGTTATCAGTGGCTTTTCATTTCAAATTTTGGCCGATTCTAACCACGAGTTTGATTCTACAATCATCAATTGAATATTAAAGATGCAAGATTATAATATATTTCGATTTGTATCCATTTTAACTTTCCATCCAAAAGTAACTGTATTTTGATTAGTGTAATGTAAAAGTGCTTATTATGTATGATAATGCCATGATGTAAGATTTACCACCCACTCCCTTATTTTTTTTAGCTGAATTTATCAAGTAATGCTGCATAAAGAACTGAGAGGAAAGAGAGAGAGCGAGAAAAGCCACATTCAGTATATTCCAGCTGCACTGTTTATCTACCATTACAAAGAGGGTTTTGCCATCCTCTCCCAGAGTAGGAGTCGGCTTTTTCCAACAGATAGCAATTCCCTTCCACAGTGAAAAGCCTGCCCAGCTGCGAGGAAAACAGATAAACTGTCATTAAATGCTACTTTATATTTGAATTAAAGGCATTTCGAGCTCTGTTTGGGGTATGATAGTGCCTCAAACGCTTTTGTTACCTCTTATTTTCTTTATGTGTTTGCAAATTGGAGATAATGACTACAGAAGAGCCCATTCAGATGCCGGATTTGAAAATCGTAACTCTGCATAAACAAGAAAAATCGGGATCAAAGCCATTTTGGTCTAAATCCATAATGCTGCTGTAACGCTCTCTGGCGTTCTGGACTTATATCTTCTCATTTAGATCTTCTCATTGTGACATAATCTTGCTATTTAAGGTCCTCTTTTGGTTTCGCTTTGCCAAATGTCTGGTCATTTCACATGTCTGCTGAGATGCTGTGCTTCCAGGACTGGCTGCCATCTCTTTACGGACTGCTTTATTTAGTAGACGTATTTATTAGTGCTGTCTGCAATTGCCATTTTGTCTTCCACACCTGCCATGAAAAAGTAGATTTACGGTTTATATTTATAGGGAAATTGTGCAGCGAGAGTCCCCTGGCCGTTTATCAGTGCCACGGCGCCTTGCAAAGGCTGATTACATGCAACTGACTCAAGGTTCCTGGGAAAGAGGGCCGCTGATTAAACAGCAAACGGGTGAAAGGTTGCGTAGGACAGAGGGAAACTCTTCCTCTGAAGGTGAAGCTGAAAGATCTCTCTTGCTGCTCATTCTTTTCACTTGCCAGCCGTTAAGTAATGAAATGCAGTGTGATTTTGCAGCTACAAATCTGTGGCGTTTATTCCCTAATCATCAGGGAGGGCATTCGTCTACTGGCTGGACTGAATTCTAACAAGTTCTCGTACCCACATTCAGATATTTGAAATGAACGAGCCCTCTGTGACGCCAGTCGATTCGGTTTACCCTGCCTCAGTTTGTTTCGCTTCAGATCTCTAGAGTATGACAGCACATGATGTATATTTAGCCGCTAGGGCTGCGCTCCATCCTCTGTTGCAGCTTGGTGTGTTGGAATACTGAATGGCGTAGAGCAAACTCAGATGGTGCTGTGTGTCCAGCCCCGAAGCGTCGCAGAAGGGATGCTCTGCGTGCTGGAGGGGGTCACGTGTTGACCCCATTGTGCGCACGAGTAAGTGCTCGACAGAAGCACGCTCGCTGCACATCGCCCAACCCCACGCTGCCTCGGATTTAGGCCACTCCCCCCAGCTGCCACGCTCAGACTGAACTCAGCACATACAGCTAATTGATTGATTTGCTTGAATATCTATACGGAGTTGTCCCCATGCCTGCTCTGAGCCGTCGGCGGAGAGGAAAGGATGAAAAAAAAAAAAAAAACGGAGGGTGAGATTGAAAGCGAGAGACTGCATTAAAAAAGGAAGGGTTTAATATTTTCATCCCTGGGAAGGAGCTGTCACAATTCATTACTATACTTCATTGCCCACACCCCCGCAGTTTTTTTTCTTTTCTTTTTTTTGCACTAAGCGCATAGGGTCGCTGTGCTTCAATTTGGCAAGAAACAGGGAGAGAGGACGCGTAGAGCACATACAGTGGTAATGACAAAAGCACATTGCTCCTAAGTCAACATAAAGGTTAATGGGTTTTGCACCTCACTGCAAGCTGTTGTCCGTGTGTTTAGATGAGCCACTGATGACCCCTTCGTTTAACTACGACCCCCTACATTTGGTAAAAGGTGGTTCTAGTCATCCTCAACGTCTTGACCATAAGGTGGTTACATTTTTTCGACTTCACCTCCACTCTAGTGGGATTTCCAGTTGGTTCACAGTCCCTGAGTGTTGGATTAACTGAACCACCCTGTCACCTGACTCGATCAGGACTTGAAGCCCAAAAGTGTGAGCACATCCTTTCCACTTAAGTGTTTTTTTTTTTTTCTTAGCACTGCCAGGTGTGGAGAAGACCACTTGGCATGTATGGGGCATTTGACACTTTCCCTCACTTCATTTTTGGAAGTGAACTAAACCGGAGAGCTTTCAGAACTTGACTTATTTTTGTCGCAATTGAATTTGAATTGTTTTTGTGCTCCACAACAAAGCATTTTTCTGGTCAAGGTTATTAAATGCGAGCCTGTCGCAGATTCTACCTTCTCGACGCTTCTTGAAGCGCTCTCAGAATATGGTTTTTATGGGATTCTTCATCTCCAAATTGAGTTTTCCTTTTATTTGTGAAGCTGTGAGTCAGTGGGAACGGATTAAAATGATGCGGCATCTCTAGAGATAGTGTTTTCATTTCATCGCCGCTGCTTCCTGCATCAGGGAAAGAAATGGTCTGCATTTGGTGGCATATATGTGATAAGATATTACATGATGTGTTTTGCCAAAGTCAAAGTTGCACTTGAGATGCATTGAGTTTTCTCTAACCCCATCTTCGAGGTCAGACTCAGAGTGAGTCATTCTTTGTCCCTTTAGTTCATATAAAGACAGCCTAAATTGAAATTATAGTGATAAATTGTGTAGTGATGCATAAGTAAATGCATTAAAAACAAATAAATCAATCAACCAGTCTTCTGTGCAGCAATGCTGCCTTTTTAATATATATACATAAAATACAGAATGCGTTTCACACTGTGCTGCCATTATGGCAATACCCTGCAAAATGATTCTCATCGTACCTCTAATCCGACAGCTCAGCCGAGCGTAGCAGTCATAGTTCATTACTTTTCCATCTATTGCTGTAATCTTCCACCTCATGCGGGTGAACCCTGCTGTCTGTAATGTGTGCGGAGGGCCATTTCCATGCATGTAAGGGGCTTTTTGAGAAGGATGTTGTTTTTAAGATGACAACGATGATGATAGTGATGCTTAGCTGCGTGTGCTTTGGGCTCTGTTACATGCAAAATGGCATGGTGCCATTCGTCCCCAGATCCCTTAGGGCTGACATGTCACCCTCCGACGTCTCTCACACGTGCCCCATGGGTGCCAAAGCTCCACGTGAAGTTCCAAAAGAGGAATTGCCAAGGCTCTAAGAATGATTTTTTTTTTTTTTTGCTTGCGGTTTTCAAGTACCTTTCTTATTTTCAAACTAAAAAATAGAACGGAAAAACACAGAGAATAACATGTTGAATTTATGAGTTTATTTTATTACACATGGCAGTATTATGTTTTTCTCCTTGATTTGATGAAGTACTGCTGTCATGGTCGCAATGAAATGAGATAAATGAAATGTGTCTCTCTTAAACAAAATTACATTTGCAGATGCTAACAGTGAAGCGCTTATTTAGTTTTTGTGAATAATGCGCAAACCAAATTTACACAAAAAATAAATGCAATTTGGAAAATACCAGCCTATATGAACTAGATTGTGGGTGGGTCATGAATAAGAGATGCAAGTGTTAATACCTTGTGCAAAAGTGGAACAACCATTTAGTAATATATCTTTCAGTAGGCCTGTTTAGAATTAGTAGACAGGAAACACATGTAAAGAGCTCTGCTTGATGTCAGGAATGATGAGTGTTCATGTACAAGTTGCTCGTGTAATTCAGTAAATGTACACTCACCTAATTTATATGTGTCATTACATGATTTAATTCTCGTAATCAAGATTATTTGGTGTGTTTGCGTATGACTAATTGCATAACTACACTACATGGCTTACATGTGAACCTGCAAGTGCGCAGAACATTACAGTGCCTCAGTCTCCAGCCTATACAGTCTCAGTGCATTACCCAGAATTCCTTCTCTGCAATGTTTTTATTATGCATGCATGGATGGTACATATATAGAATCCGATCAATCACAGAGTTTTCGTTTGTGCGCACTAACACAGCCTCACGTGCACGGTGCAATCTATCATACAGGACGTCTTCTTACGGCATCTCATCCGTGTTCGGAAGCTGCGTGTGCTGTGGCACGTTCAAGAGAGATATTCCGCCCGATAGGGAGCCGCAGATGTTAAGTGAGTGTGACGCAGCAGGGCTGGAAGACTCACAGGGCCTGACAGCGTTCCCAACTACTGAGCACAAGCACCCTCCACTCTGGATATGGAGAGTGGAAGTGGGGGTGGACATTTTGTTTTAGCACACGCTGACTCATGCCGTTGGGTATGACAGTAAGCCAGTGGTTAAGGTTAGGACATGAAAATGGGAGTAACACAACAAAGGATCTTCTGTGTTCATCAACATTTAGGCAAGCGTCCTAGATATAGTTAATTCTGATGTGGTCATCTCAGGATTTTAAATGTTTGTACTTTAAAATGAGCGTTGCGTAAGATACCATCTGACATGGCTAATGTCTCGGAAAGGTTGCACGGTTCATATGTCTTGCTTTGTTTTTTCTGGCTTCGCTTTTGGTTTGGTAATATGAAAGTGTGTGCCAAAATGGCTGTTCTGGTGTTTATGTGCTTTATAAAAGCTTGGAACACTTTTATTAGAGGGAATGGCTTAGATTTTAGGAAAATAAGACCATATTTCTTAGTTTCCTGCCTTTTTTTCCCTTTTATTATTATGCCTGGAAAAATGTTCACTTAGGCTGCAATGAAACAATGGGATTTAAACGTGACTCTGGTTTACTTTGCTTTACTTTGATTTTTTGGGGCTTTTTTGTTTTTTCAGAATGCAGTTTTCCAGAACAAAACAATTTAATGCTCCAATAAAACTGTCACTTTTAGCTCTGGGACTTGTGGTCTTCCACATGCATGCCTTCAGCTTCACAGGTGCTGCTTAGCTAGTTTTATGCTTTTAAATGTCCTTATGAAATGGCTGGCCTAGTGCAGTTTTCTTTCCACTGTTCACGTATTTTCCAATTGAAATATGAAGTTGAAGTAGGGCATATTGAAAGGATCTTAAAAGGACTGTATGGTTTAATTATGTCACAGACATAAACATGGTTAACCTCTTGCTAGTGCTTTTAAAATATGCATAGGAAAGAGTGAAAAAGAATGAAAAAGTCTTATTGTAGAGAACATTTCATCAACAAATAAAAAAAAATAAAAATAAAATAAATCATGCATGAAGCAGGGCAGGGTACATAGCTTAACTGCTTACATGGTTAGAAATGTTGGAAAATTAGTGTTTTTAGCACAAACAACAATAAATAAATAAGCAAGCAGCAACAAAAATACTTTCTAAAGGACTTAGAAGAAGGCTTACAAGCTCACATCTGATATTCATTCAGTTTCACAATGTGAGATTATAAAAAAAAAGAAAAAGAAAAAAAAATTCTCAGCAAAGTATTAATGCTAATGTGTCCTGTGTGATTTATTACATTGACTTTAACTGGGTTCAACTGTCATTTCTGAAAAGTTATTTCTCTTATTTTCTTGGAAATTAGTTGACATTCATCTCACACAACCCACATTCTCTTTTGTCTTTCGTTGTTTGTAGAACAGTGAGCCAACTGAAACCCAAGTGTATTTTTAAGCAAAGGAAAAATCTATAATGCAGTGATAATCACAGTGCTTAGGTTTTGCGTTTGAGGAACGTACTGCTGAAAAAAAAAAAAAGTTAAAACCAGCCTAGGCTGATTGGCTGGTTTTAGCTGGTCATACTAGCTAGAACCATCTACTTCCAGCTTATACCAGCTAAAACCACCCAACCATCATAGACTGGATTAAGCTGTTTTTTTTTTTCAGCAGGGTGTTGCTGTGGTTACCATCTCAGCTTTCTGTTCACAAGGTTTTGTTTTGGAAAACACATTGATAAACTTGCAATTCAACATTGAACTTGTTATTGCGATCATTTTGAACTTTCTGTATAAATTATGTAGATTTAAAACTGATTTAAATATGTGCTTTTTAGAACCCCCTTAAATATTTTGTTTTGACTTCTTTGGTGGGGTTCAACCCTTTATTAGGGGGATAGCAAAGAAAAAAACACTAGCTATTTAGCTAATTAGCATTTTTTCCAGGACATTTTTGTCAGTCTGTCTAATTTCCCTGCTGAAAAAAAAAACCCCAGCTAAAACCAGCCTAAGCTGGTCTTAGCTGGTTTAAGCTGGAAGTAGCTGGTTTTAGCTGGTCTCCCAGCCTGGCCAGGTTGGCAAAACCCTTCTAAAACCAGCCTGCTGACCAGCTAAAACCAGTCTGGTTGACCAGCTAAAACCAGCCTAGGCTGGTTTTAGCTGTTTTTTTCAGCAGTGTTGTCATCTAATCTGTCAGAACATGGGAATAAAATACTCAGTATCACTGCTTTGTCAAAGGGTTCATGTATTAATAAGGTTGTATCTTTTATTTTCAAGGTTTCTAAGCTTAGCCTGTGTCGCTAGGGAGCAAATGCTAATGTGTTTGGGGAATTAGGGTTTTACAACTGGGGTTTAAACACCTCTCTGGGGCATTGTCAACTCATTTACATGAGAAAACCTTTTTAACCTTAATTCCATAGCACCCGGCTCTATTCAGCGTGGAGGCTAATGACTTTTGCTGCTCCCTGCGACCGTTTGGTTTGCGTTAGCATTTTAAAGGAGTGGTGCTGAGTGTTTGAACAAAGACAAGCTAACACACAATGTACGAGCACCATGGGAAAGGAAGGCCGGCGTGGCGCATGGGTGAGACAGACACTAGGGAGTCTGGACTTCTGTGTGATTCAAGACGCCAAGGACAGCAAATAAAGGAGCATGACTTGATGTCGCTCATCACAAGAAAGAGTCGGACATCACAAGAAAGCGAAACAACTCAACAGAGAAGACTTCTTCAAACTTCATCTTTCACATTGTTGTCTTATCTTTATTTCTCAAGCTGTTTGATCCTTTTTTCATGAGCTTTCATGGATCAATGTATTTTGCTC
Organism: Garra rufa; assembly: GCF_049309525.1. Taxonomy (NCBI): domain Eukaryota; kingdom Metazoa; phylum Chordata; class Actinopteri; order Cypriniformes; family Cyprinidae; genus Garra; species Garra rufa. The sequence continues at coordinate 4,035,434 of NC_133371.1, read as the reverse complement.
TCAGAATGCCGTGGGCACTCAAACAACTTGGATGATGATAGAGCCAGAACTATCGATACAATTCCCACAGTATATGAAAGAGCAAACCGCTTACATTTCATAAAGTGCAATGCTCTTTTCATTCATATGCAGTAAAATGCATTAGCTCTGGCAAGTGGATGTATCTCAAGTCCTGTTTACACACCATATTCCAGAATTCATAAAAGCAGGCAATTCAGCCTCTATTTTTCTATCTCAGACCCTCAACAAGATGACCGACTTCAAAGACCTCTCTTCCTGGCTCCATAAAGTGAAGTTGACCGCTCTGTGTCATGTCTTATCCATGCCTTTCTGTTTTATTCACTCCACTGGTATAAAAGGCCATCGAGTTTGTGGTTTGCCTTTTTTATGGAGTGGGGTTGTTATGAGGTTCTGATTCTCAAGGTCTAAGCAGGAACATCAGTGCTGGACTGCTACTGCAGAGATGAGATTCCTCCCCCACTACAGAGAGCACATACACACCCCAGTATAAGTGTGTGCACACTTGTCTTATACTTCCTGGCAGTTTTCCATCACCTCAGCACACAATATCTCAGCCCATCACAGTCAGACTCCCTCCTGAGTTCACCTGGAATGACTGGGGCACAGAAAAACCTCCCAGTATAAGCACTGAAACATTGTGTTCTGACTTTTGTCTTACTTGCAGTGCCTCGTTGATCCAACACACACTCATTGTCTTTTCTGCCCTCCTTTTTTTCACCAACCACAAAGTTTACGAAAGTACTGCACCATAAAAAGAGGTTGTAAATAAAACAAAGTTTTTTTTTTTTTTTTTTTAGTTTTGTTTTGTTTGTTTTTTCCAGTATTCTTTACAATAAAACACTATTGCAGTCTTTCTACTTCAAATTGTCAAGCTAGGGTAGCTAGTATTTCTGCCATTATTATTTATATATACTGGCATTCAAAAGTTTGGGATCAGTAAGATTTGTAGTGTTTTTTTGTTTTAATTTTTTGTATTCTCATCAAGGCTACATTTACTTGATCAAAAATGTAGAAAAAAAAACTGTAATATAATTTATTCCTGTGATGTGAAGCTGAATTTTCATCAGCCATTACTCGTATGTTGATTTATTATCATTGTTGGAAACATTTGTGCTGCTTAATATGTTTTTGGATGCTGTGATTCTTTTTTCAGGATTCTTTGATGGAAAAAAGTTAAAAAGAACGGCATTTATTCAAAATAGAAATCTCTTCTAACAATATAATATATAATATTGATACGTCTTTGCTATGACTTTTTATCAATTTAACACATCCTTGTTGAATAAAAGTATTAATGTCTTTCAAAAAATAAATAAAAATAAAATTTTAAGAATAAAAATTTACTGAATGCAAACTTGTAAATGGTAGTTATATTGTTACAAAAGATTTCTATTTTAATAAATGCTGCTCTTTTTAACTTTATATGTATTAAAGAATCCTGAAAAAGTATCACAGGTATCACCAAAAAAAAATATAATAGAAAAATAGACATAGAAAACAGTTATTTTACAATGAAATAATATTTCACAATATTACTTTTTTACTATTAAACTGAATATATTACTATTAATATTATTATTTTTTACAAATAAATGCAGCCTTAATGAGCATTAAAACATTAAAAATCATACTGATCCCAAACTTTTAAATGGCAATGCATTTATAGTTTATATATTTTAATATTTTACACTAAAATTACATATATTGCTAACCTTTTTATTGCGTACCATGGTACTGTCTTGCTTTTTGGACACATGCTATGACATTACCAATGTTTTCAGTTGTCTTACTTCTTTGGGATTTTTTTTTTTTTGTAATGTACCAGTATTGCTATTCTATTGCTATGCTATGTTTTTAAAGGATTAGTGTTATTCTTTAATATTTATATCTAAATGTTATTGTATGTGAATATGAATGTCGTTTAGCACCATTTCTTATATCAAAGTATGCTGTCTTCCTGTTATAGCATATATCATTGACTTGCATTTACTTAATGTCTCTTCTTTAAAAAAAATACTAATACATTAATCGCATGCACATGAGCAAGTCATGGAAATAATTAATGAAAGGTGTAGAAGCCTTGTGAAGCATAACAGAAATGCAAGACAGCGATAGATAGAAATAAATGGTGCAAAGGCACTAACACGGATAATGCCTTTCCAACATCTTCATTTCCCACTGCATATTTCACCTACAGCATGTAAAGTCAGTGGCCGGTTGAGAAGCTCAGTAATGCATGTGCACTTTAATAGGGTGCTAGAGAAAGTGAGTATAGAGGTGGCATTATGGAGGATAGATAGAGGCGAGAAAGACTTTCTCTTGCATTAGCTCTTTCTATCTGATCTCATCTATTAGGTCTCTTGCTATTTCTTTCCATGAGTTGCCCTGGGATCAGTAAGAGCGTTTAAGATTACATGTTTGCTAGCAGAGGCCAACCAGAGAGGTGAAAATAATTGGCTCTGTAGTCTAACCTCCATCTCATCTCATCCTCTTCCTCTCCACCTGCTGCTCGCTGTCCTCTTGTGAATGACAACAAACAGACTCTGCGGTCCATTCGCATATCCCACGATTCCGCCCTCCATCCTTCTCTCTTGCATGGTGTCTGATTCCCAATCGAGAGCTGCATCCAGCCTCCCCCGGGCTTGCAATCAGCTCTACTGGATGTGGCTGCTGATTGGGTGCAAGCCTTGCTGGAAAATCCAGCTCAGGGCAATTAGTTGAAGAATGCAAGGCTATAATGCCACACTGACACTGGCCCGGCCACGATGAACCCGGTGTGTGAATAAGGCCGAGCGTAGGAAACAATAACAACAAGTGCAAAGGCTTCTGGGGCACGGAGGTCAAGGCTGAGAAACAATGCGATCTCAGTGGAGGGGAAAAATGCGCGAGAAGGGGGGCAATCACGAGGGGTTGTATAAGCGAGAGAGGGTGATTATGGGAAAATGGGCTGTTTAGAGAAGGATGATAAACATTATGAAGGTGCTACAGATGGTTACGGGTAGGGGACGGATCTGTGGGGGGAAAACAATAGTGAATGGGCAACACTGTGGTCATTAAACTCTAATTTGGGTTGACGGCGGAGAGATGCCGTTGATGTGTTTTCCCAGAGAGTGGGTTTACAATGCTGATGAGATCCTCATTGGTGCAAACGGAAGGTGTGACCTCACCCCAGCCCCACTTTTCTTCTCATAATTGTGATTTATGAATGTATGGGTTTTCTGCCTGTAACACTGGCATTCTGCCTCCAAAAGGTTGTGTTAGTTCACCAGTATGGTTTTCCCCTATACAAATGTGTGTTACCATTGCACCAAACTAGTCTCAAAAATCAACCTAATTTCCTAATAACCTAATTTTATTTTATTTTATTTTATTTTATTTTATTTATTTGTTTTATTTTATTTTTTAAATTATTTTATTTATTTATTTATTTTAAAATTTTAAACATCAAATATCAATACATAAGTCTTTCTGTACCAAGAAACAAATAAACAAAAAATATTATTGTTATAATTCTGTTAGTGAATTACAGTTTATTACAACTTCATAAGGTCACAGGGTCGCACAATAAAGTTTGAATATTTTGTTTTATTGGCTATCTGTCTTTATTTAGTTGTACATACATTACTTTTACAATCCTTCATTTTTCAAATGTGAAAGGCGTAGAATTTTTATCTTAACAGTTAGATATAGCCAAATGAGAGCAAAATTCGCATGCTTTCAGGTCACAATGCAACTTTGCATAAATGTAATGAAACCTTATGCAAAGTTGTTATAAAGGGCAATGGAATGAGATATAAGACAGTGAAGTAATTTATGGGGAAAAATGTAAATATGCATGATGGTTTGTAAACATCTTTTGTGGATGCTTATGCAATTCTGCTCCAGTGTTACATGTGGTGAGGACTATCTTAGTAAATTATAAGAGTCATTATAAGAGGCGTTTGATAGGCCACGTTCATTTGTCCCAAAAGACATCACACAAAGGGTTTAATGTGAATGTCATTGTAGGGTTTGAGGCATAAAAGAGAGCCCCTTTTAAAATAATGGAGGTTACTGAACTGCAGTGAAATTAACCATGAAGGCTATTGCGACTAATGGTAGAAAAAAAGGATCTTACGCAATTGCTTTTATATAACTGAAGCTTGGTTCAACATGAATGACTGTTTTAAAAAAAATCACCATCCCACCTTTGCTGTTTAGATCCAGCAAATTGTCAAGGGCGGTAATATCCGAATGATTTACAGAGGCGCTGATAATAAGAAAATGGGTCATTTGCATTTATGTGTGGCCTCAGAGTAAAAATGCCTAATTGGGAATGATGGATCCGGGCATGTAGTTCCTAAACTCGGTTTCTGAGGGAGAGGAATCAATGATAAGTGTCACTGCTCTATCTTTTTGCACGCGGGATTTCGATGAGCGATTACAGTTAACACGAGAAGCCATCAGCGCACCCCGTTGTCCCATTTTTCCATATTTAATGTCGTTACAACCCCCTGATGATTATTTTTATGAAGGAAAATCTGAATGAAGAGGAAAAAGAATATTAAAGTAGCTCTATGGTGTCCCGTGCACTCATGAACACAGTAGTTGTCTGAATATCAAGTTTAGGTTCTATTTTTATCGGAGGAGCTCAGAACGTTCTCAAACAGCACTCCTTCTCAAGTTGTGTTTTGAGCGAATGTCATCAGAGAGATTAAATAAATTATTACAACATGCATTTATTGCATGATCACTCTGTCTCTCTTTGCTTTATTTGAGAAGACGTAAACTGTGACAGGAGGAACAAGTCTGTTCTTGCTGCTTTAGCCCAATTGAAACACCCCTATGGCTATGCTTCCAAAACGAACCAAAAACACCTTTCATTCCGGTTGCGCAGCTCAAATCAAGCTATTGTTCACCGACCGTCACATACTCATCCTGCTCTCTTCAGAGGCTGTGATTCGTGTGCAAGTGTTTGTATTCTGTGGGAAACGAAGAGACCTCTGTGCCGTTTCCTGATCAGCGGAGTGCAAGCCGGGTTCAGTGATAGAGATGCATTTAACAGAGGCACCCTGCATTTAACTGGCCTGCGGCCAACAGATACAACGCTGCTGTGTGCAGAGGATAATAACAAGCACAGAAAGGGATGGAAATAAAACGGGAATGTTTTAAACAGGAAATGCACCGTTTTTCCTTGAAGCATTATTTGTAAACTCACTTCCCCCTCCATGCTTGTAAACTTACTCAATTTATACCAGAAGAATACAATGGTAATGACATGTTTTAGACATAATATCCCTGTTGAAAAAAACGGCATATGCTCTGGTTAGGTAGGTTTTGATGCTGGTTTTAGCTGATTTAAGCTGGTCCTTAGCTGGTTTATGATGGTCCTTATCATTATTACATATTGGGGTCTTTAGCGACCCAGGCCTATATATCCAGCACGAATGGATCTGTAACTTCTGCAATAGCAAAAATCTATAGTTTTATTGTCCACATCAAAGTATCTTTGTTTAGCATCTTATATCCACTGTAACTTATAGCCTATCACCATAGCATATTTGTAAAGATCTCTCTATCAAACAAAACAAGGACAAGCATCTCACTTGCCCTTGTCCCCTTAGGTTAACTGTATTCACTTGCCCAAAATACACAATATCTTAATATAAAGGACAGCTATCAGCCACAGAGCTTGAGTGACACACTTAATGTGAATCACAGAGGCTTTTTTCTGGCTTTGGTTCCGCTGAGTTTGTAACCTTCTCATATTGGCGATGTTGCGGTCTCGCCAATGTGTAGACAATTACAGGGAGGGCAACTACAGGACCAACTCTGTGGCAAAACAGCCACTCCCATCTTCCTAGTAGTGTGTGAGTGTGGGAAAAAAGAGAGATCTTTCAACACACACAGTATCCGTTAAGTGTCATTACAGTTGTCTCCTGCTGAGGACGTTAAAGTTGGGGAAGCGGTTTAACTGGTCCTCAGGTGAGATTTCGCTGGCGTGGGCAGATTTTGCAAGACTGGATTTGTGTCTTATGAATGCGTCTTTTCCTGTGCAAGGGAAGCAAATTTCAAAACTTGTTGACTGTATTGTCATCGCTCTCTTCGGTTAACCTCACCCCTGAGAGCAGTGGAGAGTGGTTTCCTCTTACGCTCATCCTACACACCATCGTTTTCCCTCATCGTTTCCTCGGCCTCAGGTCTGAGAGTATCTGGCAACGCGTTCAATTGTATCCCCCAACTGCCTGTTTTCCGTCCAGACCTTACCCTTGCCAAACTCCTACAAAATTTGACAAGGTCCCTGAATCCTGCAATTGATAAAACACGTCCGTCTTCTCAGCGTAGGCCCATTAATATTACTGCATCCTGTGTCTACAAGTCCTCTGCGAATCGTTCCATTTACTTCCAGCAATGGGAAGTGCATTCATTACGAACCAAATGCATTGGGCAGTCAAATCCCTGTTCGATTCAGCCGAGTGCTCCTGTCTATATCCGTGGTTCTTTGGGGACGTCTTAGCAGGTTTTCTCATTGTATCTGCTGTGCTGTTTTTTTTTATAACCATGTTGTGATTCTCCAGGCTATTTTCACCTCCTTTTTTCCCATCTCTTTTCCCCAGCAAGCTGGCTCGGCTTGGGGTACATCTGGCGCTTGCATCTGGGAGGCTGGAACGGAGTTCGGATGCAGGTGTCTCTAGTAACGGTGTGCATGTATAAGCACAACGGGCTTGGGAAGTATATTTGTTCCCAATATAGATGGACACTCGACTCTCTGTAATTACTTTTGTGTTTGGTTTATTGTTTTACTGCACTACGGAAGTTAATGGGCATGGGAAAGGAACAAGACGTCGTTTCAGTGCAAAACAGGCTTGGACATATCTAATTTGTCCATTCCAAGCTTAAAAAGACAGTTCCCTGGTGGTTTTGCAGCCCTACGTTGTTGATGCCCGTGGCTCTCCTCTTTAGAAGCTGACCCTTGCTTGTGCGATTGCATTTTGGGTCATATTTCCCTCTTCTGGGAAGCTGGTTGACATTTTGAATTCTTTTTCCTGTCCCAGCTTGCTTCTCGATGCCAGGTAGGCCTATTGAATGCGAAACAGTAGGATTGTGGATGACTGGATGTGTCCCCATGTACTGGAAAGGAAGGATGGTGGGTTATTGAATTGCACTGATGAATGAGGCTCAATTGTCAGCCTTTATAAATATAAATATTGAACTCAAATGGAGCCAGTCTGCCTTTTGTGTGAATTTGTCAAATGAACGGCTAATTTAACGTTAAAAATCAGGGCAGAAGAAGCGATTGCACCATCAGACCTGAGAACAAATAGCGTAAGAGTGCATTGGTACGGTCACGCACCGCAGTTTCTAATTAAACCTAATTAAATTATCCTAGACTGTGCCCATCGCAATCTAAAAATAGAGCGTCTTTCCTTGAGGATATTTTTCTGCTGTTTTGCATCTATAAAGCTCTTCTAAACTGTGTGCTGCTGCTCGGATGAAAATTCGATGCTCTGCACGCTCCAGTCTCTCCCATTACGCCATTTGGCATAACAAGCTCAGCACTTCCTCTTCTCTTTCGACAGGGTTGTGCAGTTGCTATCTCTCTCTCTTTTTCTCGTCTTCCTCTGCTGTCAAGTCAATATTGCGCACGCAAAGGCAGCATGTCATATGAGACGCACAGAAGGAATCGTGCACAAAGCCAGTCATCATGGGACCGCACACATATAAGTGCACACGTGAGCACAGTGCGCTTATACTTCTCATGCATGCTCAAAATGAGTAAGGATAGCCCAGATCGGGCTTTGTTTTTTCATGGATCAATTTTCAGAGTGCCACATTTGCACAATATGATACCTCAGTCTGCCAAACCCCGGTGGACGCTGCCGTGTGGTTTAGTTTTTGAAGCAGTTTTGTTTTTGCACTGACAAAGTGTCTGTAATAGTGTTATATTACTGCTGCTTATTTATGCAAGTCAAAAATGCAAGTGATCTGCTTCCCCCCCCCCCCCCTTTCCTCTCTAGCGATTATTAACTGACAGTATTTGCACACCATTGGAAGTTTTTGTGATATGAAAGTGAGTGGTCTCTCTAATTCTTGCTTCCTTTGTTTAAATGTCAACACTTTACTCTGTGGTCGTTTGTCATCCTGTTAGATGCTAGGGCTGAGCTACATAGCTATAACAAAGTTTTCTCAGCCGAGTACTTTTAAGCCTATTTTTAGCATATATGTATATTTTGTATATACTGTATATCATTTTGGCATATGCAAACTGCCAGAAACTTCATAAACACTGATGTACATTTTTGATGAATAATACAAATGAATAACTTTTGAACTGATTGATTGAAAAGAACAGTGTGAACACTAATTCAGAATTCAGAAGCTAAGTATAGATGTAAGACCCTCAGCAAGGCCACAGCCCTGATCTCCCCGCAGCATGTTGAGCATGCTCCATGTCATTCCCTCTCTTGTTGTGCCCTGTGCCCTCCCCTCCTTCCTCTCTCTATTTCTCTTCTACTCAGCTTGGGAGACTTGAAGGTCATCGAGTGAGAGTGTTGTCAGACTGTGAGTAAGTGTAAAAAGCATCCTCACACACAGGCTCTCAGGCCTTATGTTCGTATTAATGCAGATGTTCTCTGGCCTTTGGTGACTCAACTGGCATTAAAACATCTCGGAAAGAGATCAGAAAGCGCTGCTCTTTGAACAAAATAGAGCAAAACCGCTCAACCTTGCATTTGTGTCCACTGTTTCATCGAAAGGTCATACTGATATACTGTACAAATAACTCTGTTGTCAATGCTGCAGGTTGTTTTTGCCTTCAAATCTGCATATACTCTAAAAATCAAACGTGCAATTGTCTTGATGCTTGAACTTGCAATAAAACAGAGTTGTAATTTCTGAAATGTGTACTTTCAGCTGTTAAACTCAACATGAAATAGCATTAACAACCCATTTTACCTCCTGACTTTATTCTGAATAATGGGAAATAGAAATCAGCCACACTAAAATGAGTGAGACACGATTTAGCCATTGCATTGTGAAAAAAATAGGTGTTTAAATGGGTGTTAGCAAAACCCTAATGCGAGTTTGTAAATGCTAAGCTGCATTTTGATGGATCATAATGGTAGTGTATATTTTAAAATCTCTTGATTTTGCTGTTATTGTTGTTACTTTATTTACTATCATCAAGACTGTTTAGAAATATATTTTCCATACCCTAAAAATGGTAAAAACAGCTGTTATGAGCCAATAATGAGAATCAGTTGAGAGGCACCAAGTTATTGAATTGTGATGGAGATTACATAAATACGATTAGGAATTTATTCATTAAATAAATGGATTAGGATTAGATTTCATGTTGATGTTAAAACAGCCAATGCTAAAGAACACTTTAAATTGCAAATAAACATGCAATCTTATGACCTTTCGTCTGGTCCAATTAGCCTTGTGGTGGTTTGGTTTGTGAACTAAGAGTAACCACATTTTGACTTTATTCACAAGTTATTTCCCAACCATTGTGTAGTGGTAAGACAATATTGCAGAATCATCCTTCATATTGAACGGTGTGTCTTAAGTAGGTGTTTTAGTCATTTTTCCTTTGTCTTGTCTGAAGTAGACCCGGGGGTAGTGGAAACCATGAAGCCTTCGGCAACCATTCCCCCACCGTCTGTTTGTGCAGTTTTTTTTTTTTTTTGGACAGTGTGTCAACGCTTGTAAAAAGGTACAATGGGTTAATTGATCCACCATTTCCAGTGACTATATAGTGACCGTGTTGAGGAGCAAGACCTTTGTGGGTATCATTTCCCACTGGTGGCCCAGAAGCAGATTGTTGAATTGGGTCTTTGAGTCATACACTGTGAAATGATTGCAAGAAAACCTAGAACTGACACAAACTGCTTCAGTGTAGAATTTCATCAGCACTATTCAACAGATGAGCGTGTCTCGACTCACTCGGTCATTGTAAGCTAAAGCCATTTCCACCGCTACCTCATAAGATTTCACAGTGGCCAGACTCCCTGCGGTTTGACTGCTGCGCCCACTTCTTGAGAAACATATGCGTCATTTGTGAGACAATTAATGAGAAGTGTATGATCAGAGCAGGTTGCCGGTTGTAAGCCTTTGGGTGTCATAGAAAAGTCATGTTCCTGCTTGTCTTGATGCTTCATTTCGCCTTTACTCACACCGACTTCCTGGCACACCTGCATTGCGTTACTTCTGAATGCTTTAGAGTTTCTTCTCAGGTGCGTATGTCAAGTGTCATCTATAGACACCTTTGTTGATTAAAGAAACAGCTGCCATCTGGTCGGGCTGGGCGTCGGGCTTAAGTGTCACCTTTGCCTTGTAGGCTTGGCTTGTCTGTAGCACAAACAACCTTGGAGCCCCGGTTTTGTCACAGTCCACTGGCCAAGCAGAGTGCTGCGAGCCACACGGTGGGAACCAGAAGAGTCTGACCATTTGAGTCTCGCACTGCAGGGGTGGGAAACGCCATTAACAACAGAAGCAGTGGCAGCGGTACGGTCCGGTGTAGGAGGGTAGAGCCGCTCTGCCCTTCACAGGGCTAATCAACCAAACCTTGCGCCGCCCGAGGACTGCCCACACCACGTTGATAAGGAGGCCTGTTTAAAATACGGTGCAGCGTGGGGCTTTCTGCCTCACTAGACTGCAAGATGAAAACGCATGAGATGGCCTTGTCATCTGGCATTCTTTTAAGTAGGTCACTATAAGGTTCACTTGATTTCGGCTGAGCGAATCGGGTGCACGGCTTGGAAGCGCTCATACATATTCATCAGTGCTCTTTTTGTTGTGCTGCCTGCATATTTAATCTTTAAAGCCATATTATTACAATAACAAATCAAGTAATTTGTGAGGATGCTTTTGCTAAATATGAAAATTAATAATTTCATTGTTGAACTGAAAGAGTTGCTTGATTTGGGAATACAACCAGGTTATTAACTGGAACTCAATCCTTGTTTCCCCACAGCGGCATAAAAGGTTACCTTTGATCATTGTCGAACTAAATGCATGAATTATGGATATGATTTTCTTGTGCAAACAAGTCTTAATTATCATTGTGCTTGTGCAGTGTGTTTACATTTGGAAGACTGCTTGGTAGAATTTGAGTTGAGTGGCCAAGGTCATGGGTTCAATTCCCATGGAATGCATGAGTTTGGAAAAGGCATACTTTCAATTCCAGTGAGTTTGGATAAAATGTGCCAAATGTTTTTTTTTTATATGATAGTGTAAACCAGGGGTGCCAAACAGCCACAATCCTGCAGAGTTTAGTTTTAAAATTTGTTCCAATGCACATACCTGTAGTTATAGTAAATAATCCTAAAGGACTTGAGTAGTTGTATCAAGCGTGTTCAATTAGGCAAAAAGCTAAACTCTGCAGGACTGTGGCCCTCTAGAAAGTCTGGCACTTGTGGAGTAGACCTTGTTAAGAGCTTTGTGAAATAAACACTAAGGGTCTTATCTCACAAGTCAAGTTTGTGTGAACATCCATGCCAAGCCGAGCTATTATAAATAGGACTAAACAATGGTGACAGTTATAGGAACAAATTGAGAGCTCTATCACTCGTCTCATACCCAAGAGTTGAGTTCTTCCAAAACTTAAACAAACATTCTTACATTTACACTCCACCAAGTACAAATACATACCTTACAGCTGTAGATAATATGACGTGAAAGCAAACTAAATGTCAGATTTGTTGAAAAGGAACCTTTCTAATGACCGTACTTGAAACAGAGAGTGTTTGTGTGAGGATGGGTATGTCCGTGTCTGTTTGTGGATGTGTCTTTGGCTTGTGAAAGTAGGGTGATTGTTGCCTCCATTAACAGCTGTAGTGGTGCTAGAAGCAGTTCGTTAATTCATGAACTTGTTTCCCATGCAAATGTGATCAGAAGAGAATCCATGGACGTGTCGTCTTAATCTGATATACACAGTGCCATAGCAACATAGTGCTAAAGAAGCCAAATGAACAGCTTTTGCCTGACTTGATTATAATACAACAACAGCCATATCAGATAAACATGCTTTTTTGAGGACACCATTCAAAAAGATAGTTCACCCCCCTCCCCCCAACCAAAAAAACTGTCATTATTTACTCTCTCTTTCTCATGTTGTTTCCAAATGACCCAAAAAGCTTTTATTTTTATCTTCATTGGGATAAAAAAAAAATGTTTTGTAGAATGTTTTCCATATATTGAAAGTGGACAGTGGTGTTTAATACTAGAAGTCCTATAAAATTAATTATGTGTTTTGGTCAAAGTCATTAGGGTCCCTCGCAGTGTGGACCAGCACGCCACAAAATACACAAACACCAAGAAAAAACGGTCTCACCTTCTTGAGAATGATTTCCCACTGGGGTGTCAAATGGGTCAGCAAATGAATATTGAAACAAAGAGTAAAAGTGAAGCCTGCACCCTGCTGATTGATTGGAGTTCATAACTTAATATATACATACAATGTTCTGAGTTTCATTTCTTTCATTTTCTGATTTTTTACAATATTTTTTTGTTAACATTTGGGTGCTACTAAGAAATATTGTGAATGTCATTCTTGAATCAGACTGTTTTTTTATGTAAAAAAATTACATTAAATGTGTACTCACTCCTTAGGTTTTAGTCGAATGGAATCTGACATATAATATAAGGCACATTTTGTTAACTGTTTTTGCGAAGGAACATTGAGTGCCTTTTTATCTTTTTTCAAATGCTTGCTTTAATCATTGTGGGAAACTAAAGCAAAGTCAAGCAATCAACGGTTCCCTGTGTTTTTTCATGAGCCGTATCAGGCTAGACAGGTTAAGCCACTTCGTTGGATGGGTGAGGATTTCTGAACTTGCCAAACAGGAGATACTCCTGCACCTGGCAGTAAAATGATGTGCACAAGGTCTGATAGAGTATCCACAAACCACGTATCAGTTCTGAGAATATCTTTGAGGTCACACTACACCATTCCCATTGTGCAGAGGAGTATTACGTGCTCAAACTAAGATGAAGGCACATAATGGCCTTGAAGGAGGAAAATTAGTTTTCAGGCAGGTTCTAGGGAGGTTAAAGTAGTGTCTCTGATGCCTGGGAGTTTCTTTCTGAAATATATTGTGTTATAAGCAAGCATCACTATCAGAAATGCTAATACTTGAAACTGAACATAACCCTAACACCAAGAATTAAACTTAAAGGTGCCATAGAATGGAAAACTGAATTTACCTTGGCATAGGTAAATAATAACAGTTCAGTACATGGACATGACATACCATGAGTCTCAAACACCATCGTTTCCTCCTTCTTATATAAATGTAGTATTTGCAAAAGACCACCGAAAAATCGGTCAATTCCAACATAACACTGACTGTTACGAAACTTTCCCGGGATCGTTAATAGTTACGCCCCCAACATTTGCATCGCCCAATCATCGGTAACGTCAGTACATCAGTAAAACAAGGCAATCCATTGAAGGGACACGGTTAGCTTAATGCTAGCGGTAGCCTGTTACATTGCAATACATAGGGTTTCACTTACCACATAAACAGAGAGATGACTGCGCTGATGATGGTGAATGATGGAGAAATAACTGCGCTGATGATGGCGAATGATTTACAGATCCCGAGTATCACTGACGACAAACAGCTGAACGTGTGTGGTAAGGAAGCACTCCCTCTGCATTATAACTTTACACAGAGCGATCACAGTAATGAGACGAAAATGTCGGCGATTCAAAACGGCAGATTCAGCAAACCACATATTAAAAGCGGCTAGAGCTCCTAATTAAATATATATTTTTATTCATTTGCGAGCTATTGAGATGAGCAGCTCTGTGAAACAGCCAATCAGAGCAGAGCTCATTAATATTCATGAAGCTTCCAAATAAGGCAAAAACTGAGCATTTCATTCTAGGGGCAAATCCTAGGGTTGTAAATGGACCTGTAAAACCATTTCTGGAGATTTTTTGCCCCTTCCTATGCCATATACCTTCTATGTAGATATCAGAGAACAATTTAAAATATTCTCTCAATGCATTCTATGGCACCTTTAAGCACATTTGTGCTACATGAATGATACCTGAAATGCATGCTTTATTGCTTTTCTGAGCAATCAGGCTTACTTTTTTGACAAGTGAAAAGGGTAAGGAAAGAAAAAGCCATATGCCAAGTCCACAATATCATAGAAACCTAGGCCCACCCAAAATACATTTTAGCATAGGCAAGTACTTTTCACGCACTTTCTTCAGTAAATTTAAAAGTATATTTTTGACATTTCTTTAAACCTGGGTTTGCAGTTTTAATCTTCAAATGACAATTCAACTCTGGACTAAAAAACAGTGTAAGACCTTATGGAAGAACGTGCATGCCAAGCCAACTGTAATGCCTGCAACATATTGGGAAAAGAGCCTGAATAATCACCTCTAATGGCCTGTAATCCTTTGGCATTACCTTTGAAAGCAGAAAACAGTGAAAAGTTATTCAAAAAAAAAAAAAAAAAAAAAAAAAACACATTTGCAATCATAACCATGGCTTTAGTTAACACTTCTTGTTCAGTACGTAGATTATAACATTTGATGTGAACTTGGTGGAACTTGCAGCACATGCACCTCTAAAGAATTGCTTTATCATTCATCAAGATGTTATTTTTACCTTTTGGACACAACTGAAAAAGGACATCATGATGTAGTAGATATATAATGGTTATATAAATAATAGTTTTATATGTATGTATGTGTATATATATATATATATATATATATATATATATATATATATATATATATATATAGAGAGAGAGAGAGAGAGAGAGAGAGAGAGAGAGATTTCTGTAACTTGAGATGGGCACCTGAGAGACAAAAGTCTGTTTTCAATATAGCATGTTAAATTGAAGACACTGCTGTTCATGCTTGAGATGTGGTGTCACACACCTATGTGCAGTAAATGCATGTCTTGAAACGAACGCTACTGATGTCACACAAATTGCTTTTAGGCAAATTAAGTTTTGCTCAACTACCATGATCAAAAACATGACAGACAAGCTGTATCTTGTTCAGTTCAGGCAGTGCTGTTTGTCTTGAAGGACTGAGCAACTGTGTCTTTCTTCCTTAGCGCATAAAATATACTGCTGCTGTATTGAAACTAGTGACAAACAGTTGTACATCTTAGGATTGACTTAAAAGTGCACTTCAGGACAGCCCTGGGTTTGGCTGACTGCAGAGAAATCTTGAGCCAGGAAGTAAATGTTTTGCTACTGTGTCAATTGCTTTCTCAAACTAAGCATACTCATCTTTCTGAGAAAAGCCACTGGGACAAGTATGCACTATTACTTATTCTGAAGTATTAAACAAAAAGTATGAATTAATTTTAGCACCAAACAAGAGCTAAAATAAGAAACACTTTTTGTCTGGGAATCATTTTGTGCTTTCAGGTTTGCTGCCATCAGATTTGCTGACATGAGGATGAGGGTTAGCAAAATCGCTCCAAGCACCATTAAATCAATGGTCTTATTTGGCATTTAATGGTGGTGTTTTGGCCAAGACAGGAAGGGCATTCACCCATGAGCGCGTGTGGTGTTAGGGGCGGCAGGGCTGCTTTATTTGAGTCTCTGATCGTGCTGTGATGAAGATCACACCTAGCGTTGCATCAGGTTGGCGGTGTGTGTATGGCCAGACAGGTGTTCACTCAATAGCTGTCCCACTTCTCTGACCTTAAAGCTTTTAATCAGCTCTGTCTGAGAGCCCGTCAATCCTTTCAAAGCATGACAGTGGTGGATAGATTGAGGGAGAGGAAGGGAGAGGCCATGCATAGGCTTGGCACTTTGACAAAATGGTTAAAAAGGAGAGTTTCCCTACCTTTGTAAGAGGAAAAAAAAAAAAAAAAAAAGATACAATACTGGTACAAGCCTGTATGTTTTGAAAATTGAATAGGCAGTGGGCTTTCTGAAAAAACTAGCCAACAAAGAAACACTTTATAATTGTTGCTGATTTTAAAAATAAATAAATAGCAAGACAGAATTTAAATGTATTTATTTATTTTTAAAACTAATTTAATTTAAATGAACTTTTTCAAATTTAAATTTCTTTAAAAAAAAGCAACATTTATGGCACAAGATGCTATACACACATTACATTTGTTTTAAACCTGTACACCTTTTATTTTCTTCTGTGGAACATAAACAAAAAGATATTTTGAAAAATGTGTTAGTGTCAAATAGACCCATATTGTTTTTATTAATTTTTTTTTTTCGCTCTCCCTTCTTCCACAGAAAAAAAGCATGTCTTGACAGATTTTTTTATTTATTTTTGCGTTAACTGTTGATATAATGTAACTTGCTGCAGGTTACATATGCAACAGGTTATACACACTCTTAAAAATAAAGGTGCTTCACAATGCCCTTTTTGTCTAAATGGTTCCATAAAGAACCTTCAACATCTGAAGAACCTTTCTGTTTCACAAACGGTTCTTTGTGGTGAAAGAAGGTCCTTCAGATTATAAAATGGTAAGAAAGAGATGTTTAAAAAAAAATGGTTCTTCGTGGAGCTCTATGGCATCACTGTGAATAACATTTTAAAGCACCTTTATTTTTAAGTGTGTATGCATATATAAATTTAACTGCACAGCTCAATCAAAAACTGCATGTTTATATAAAAAAAAGAAGGAAGAGGGTGCAAGTTTTCCATTTTTTTTCCCACACTGAATTAATTGCAAATGTGTGTTGATTGCATTGGCAGAAACATTCTATTGCTGCTGCATTCTCCAGGTGGGTGCCATGTGTTGGCAGCGGCTGAAATGATTCGCTATTATATTCAAAAAAATTTGGTGTTCAAAAAATAGCTGTAGAAATCCATTGACTTGTTGCTCCAGTGGAAGCATCTGGGGCATGTGAGTCATTTCCACTGGAATATGGTTTGTTCTCTGAGAGGAAATGATGATGAGTTTAATCCTTTGCTGCCAGCAAGTTTGTGTTGTTTCCTTAAGCTGCAGATTTGCCGAGACTGTGCTCGATTTTGAGTTCTTTCGAGCAGTGCTCCTCTACTTGCAAGGTTCAGTGAGTGACAGTAATTTCAATCCAAGCTAATTGAGTTGTTGAATCTCCCTTTGAGTCTCTTTTCTCGCTCGCTTCAGGGTCTCTGATCAATAGTAATGCACTATTGTGATATGGCAGCCAGACTTATTTATATATTTACCCCATTCTTTATTATCAAA
Source organism: Garra rufa (assembly GCF_049309525.1). Taxonomy (NCBI): domain Eukaryota; kingdom Metazoa; phylum Chordata; class Actinopteri; order Cypriniformes; family Cyprinidae; genus Garra; species Garra rufa. The sequence goes on along the minus strand of NC_133371.1, from coordinate 4,018,245 downwards.
GGGTATCGGTCAAAAAGCAGCCTCTTTTCACAGGGGATTCTCTCACCTTGTAAAAATGGCTTGGTAGACCTTTGGGGATGTTTGAATTCATTGTTCGAACTGACATGGTTTAGGTTTTGAATACATCTTTGAAACAGCAGGTAATTACATTGTAGCTTTTATGGTTATTAATGAAGGGAACCATTAACCGTTTACATTGAAGCTGTCCTGAACTTCAAAATTACCCATAGCCTTAGTTAACCTAAATCTTTTTAAATCTTTATGAACAGAGAATCATTTTATCTTTTTTACTCACTGACACCCCTGCATCCTAAAGCTGGACTTCAAATGAAGCATGCTGTTTGATTTATCTCAATGTCGTTCTGCTGTAATCTAGTTGATTTGTGTAAAAAAAAAAAAAAAAAAAAAAAAGAATCTACTCCTCAGAACCCCTTTGCTTTTCAGACCCACTGTAAAATCCCACAAGTCCATTTCTTGTTTTTCAGCTGAGACCCTCTTTTGTGAGCCCACCCACAGTGGGCTCACAAAAGAGTGAAGTATGAGGAACTAGCCATGCTATTTTCCTTTCCTCAACCACACTGACTTTCAAAACGCTATATGCTAACGCACATATGCTAACGTTCTTTATAGAAGGATCCTCTGGTGGGATCTTGGTCCTCGTGGCCTTCATGTCAATATACAGCGTTGGACTTCTGAGGTCTTGTGGCAAACGCTGTAACTCATTCCACCCCTCGCCTTTTTCAGACATTCTCCCTCTCCTCAACCTGTGGTTTTGTGGTTCTCGTCTTCATCTCATAGCCAGATACTTTTCATTTAATTGAAAGCCAAAAGTGCCTCAATGTTTAACTCTTCAAATGTGCAGTCAGCGCCCCGTTTCTGCACTTCACTTCTGAGAAATCTCTCGTTCTGCGTTTTTAAACAAGAAATGTTCTTGTTTCTGCTTGGATGCTACCAGAATGTTACAATAGCTCTGCGCTGCTGTGTAGTCGTTCGCTTGATGACCGCAAAGTGATTTGGTGAATTTTTAAAAGAAGAAAAATGTCATCCGAATATCACGTTCCACCCTTCGCACCGCAGACTGCCGGGTTTTTTTGGTGAGGGAGGTTATTGACGGAAGGACATGCATTATGATAGATGATGTGTCATTTGGATTGGGTTTCCTCTGCTCTTTGAAGTGCGACCTGGAATAACAACCTCCAGACTCACTGAGATAATCTGACAGATTTCTGGAAAGCTTCTGTGATTAGAACAAAAGTCATGTAGAGCTATTTTAGAGAAAGCGAAAATGCATCTTGGACCTAGACTGGTGTGTTCTGGACACACTATGCATTGACGTTTATACGTGTATGTGTGCGTGCATGTGTGGATATGGGAAAATCTCTGAATGTGGTGTGTGGTGAAGAGTTGGAGGAGGGGGACTTGACGTCCCTCTACCCAGCTGGGTAGCACATGCACTGGAGACTAAAGGAGCACAAGAGATGTGGTGAGCATTCCGTGGGCTGTGTGTGGAGAATGGAACCCTCCCAAAGAGCCATTGGAAAGATCCATTGCGGTCTTGGTCACGGAAATAGTACAGCCCCATACTCTTGGAGTTCTCCTCAGAAACACTGAACGATTTATTTATCACCCTCTTTACTTTTCTCCCCTTTCCCATTTAGTGCTCTGATAGCGCTTTTCCACCTACATGATTCAGATGTATGTTCCGGGCCAGTGCCAATTCTTGGACCACTCTGTGCATTTCCACCGCATAAAAGAGTTTTTTGACTGGTTAAAGTCAAAGATATGTATAGGTAGATACCTCATTAGTGGCTGTTTCTATTGGCTGCTTTATGTAAGCCATCCACCATATTGGAACTGTCAAAGCCTGTCTGTAAACACTGGAGAGCAAGTTGAATGTGCATCTGCATTGCAACTGAAGAACAAAAAATTGCAGATAATGTACTCGCCCCCTTGTCATCCAAGATGAAAGAAATTATGTTTTTTGAGGAAAACATTTCAGGATTTCTCTCCATATAATGGATATCTATGGTGCCCCCAGGTTTGAACTTCGAAAATGCAGTAAACATGCAGCTTCAAAGGGCTCTAAACGATCCCAGCCAAGGAAGAAGAGTATTATCTAGTGAAACGATGGGTTATTTTCAAAACAAATTGACAATTTATATACTTTTTAACCTCAAATGCTTGTCTTGTCTGTGTGATCCGGGTCAATACAGTTAGAGTATGTCTAAGAACTCCCATCTTGTATTCGTCCCCAATTTCAAAATTGTCCTAAATAGCTGCAGAAATACCGACCCAGTGTTTACAAAGTAAACATACAAAGAAGATCAAACGCTCTTTACAAAAAAAAGGAAGTTCAAACTTGGGGGCACCATAGATATCCATTATATGAAGAAAAATCCTGAAATGTTTTCCTCAAAAAATAATTTCTTTACGAAAGAAGAAGAATGAAAGACATGAACATCTTGGATGACAAGAGGGTGAGAACATTATAAGTTTTTGTTCCGGAAGTCAACTAATCCTTTAATGAATATCGATATCTACAATGGACATAGTTAATATAAAACCTTTAATATTGAGTTAATACATATCAAAAGCACAAACCAACACATTCTTACCTATGAATTTAAATTTCAGCAAATTTCACAACCAGATGATGTGCAATGTTGTGGCATCTTGGAGAACTCATTGATTTTTACTTTACATACATTGATTTTTTAAGATGGCAGATGCGTTGACGTGTCTGAATCAGGTAAACAACACAAAGCGGTTTCCGAGAACGAGCTCTGGCACCAAAGCGTGAATCATTCCGAAGGACCAAACGTTCATGCAAATTATGAGTGCTTGCAAAAGCGATAATGACTGCTAAAAATTTTGCTAGCGTTAACTGCATTAACTTGACTGAGAAAAAAAAGTGCTAAACCCTTATGTGGTGAGTTCAAGCACCCAAGAATATTAGAAATGCAATATGAAACTGTGATGATTTTGCCATTTTAATTTTTATGTAGTCTTTTCCTCATAGTTGTAGAATTGCCTGAAATATCCCCAATGTTCTTCCAGTTATAAATCACTATGATCTCATTTAGCGCCAAATGACAGATGATGGCACTGGCCGGTCACATACTAAATGTATGTGCTAATTGTGAGTGGTCCAGACTCTCTCACTACCCCCTCCAGTGGGAGTGTGAATTCCCAACCGGACATGTTAATGGATCAATCTGCTCTGTCGAATGAGGGGGAGAGACTGAAGTTGCCCACCAGCCCAGCTGTCCTGTTTCCACAATACTGGCCTTTTAAAACCCTGATAATAAAGCATGCTCTTTGATGTCAGATGGACATTTGATATTTTTCTACAAATCGTTAAAAATGGATGAATCTCTCAACATGACTTCCCTCTAAGAAATCTTCGTAAAACTCTTTCATCAGAGAGGCGCAGGAGGGGGCTTGAGCATTTCAGCAGCACCTCACATCAAATATTGATTATCTGTTCTCTTTTTGTTTTT